>NC_133326.1:90814906-90964906 GCF_042186555.1 Aquarana catesbeiana | reverse complement strand
ATTCCCTACATTCCTCCTGGGGATAAATGAAAGTCGCTTAAGAGAGAAGTTGACAAGCAGACAGATGGATAGCAAGTGGGGTGGCAAGTCCGAGTCAATCAATGTGACTTTGAATGTGGAGCAGGCCTGCTATACTAGAGATGCTCTCGCCAAAGCACTTCATTCACGAGTCTTCGATTACTTGGTAGATGTAAGTCCTGTCTCAGGCGATGTAACAATGACATTGCTTATAGATTTTCTTTCTTTTTTTTTTTTTTTTTTTTGGTCCTGCAAATATAGTAGTCCTGATTAATCTATAGTGTACAACTGTTTTATAATTGACTACAAGAAGTAAATGTAGTTAGTATAGAAGTAAATATGGTTCACTTCCATGCCAGTGCCCACTTTAACTTGGTTTCTGCCCACTGGTGCTGGGATTAAGTGTTTTAGTGACTTCTTTCGATTGCCAAAGTTTTCTTTGCTTATAAATTGCATCTGCCTTGGGTGTCTATGCAACCTCAGATATAAGATTATATAAGTTCTGTAGGTCTGCCTGACTGATTGTGATAGATAATGGATTGTAAGCATGCTTTCTTTCCATGTATTTCAGTGGCCTCCTGTAGCATTGAAGGATAAATCCACTTGTTTTAAAGTAGACCTCTACTTTAGTGGCTCATGTTTTATTTTTTTCCAATACCCCACTGACCCCACTAGCCCCACCCCTACCTCAGTTCGGCACAGCCAATCATGAGTGTCTTTCTGCCCATTTCCTGTTTACATCCCCAAGTGGGAATAGCTGTAGTTTTGTTTTAAATGAACCAAAGAGGTACATTTTAAACTACTGCGTAAAAAAAAAAAAAAAAAAAAAAGTGTTTTACAAGTGTGAGTTCTACTGTGCTGGCTTAGTAAATCCCATTCACATGACGTGTAGTCACATGACCAGCAATCTTTCTGCTGTGTTAAGCAAAGAACTCTGTAGGACTCACAGGTTCCATTATGCAGATTTCATATTATAAAGACCTAGTTGATATTTTTTTTTCTATTTATCGCTATATATATATATATATATATATATATATATATATATATATATATATATATATATATATATATATATATATATATATATATATAATATATTCTCAATTCACAAAAAAAAGTAGGCAATAATGCTTGGCTTTCAGTTTTCTTTACTTAGCATATTATTTATTTTTTAGTCCATCAACAAAGCCATGGAGAAGGATCATGAAGAATACAATATTGGTGTTCTTGATATTTATGGCTTTGAAATTTTTCAGGTAAGTTACACTTTTTAGGATTGTAGCTCCAATGGTATAAAGTAGTTATCTGAATAACACATGTATTTGTATTTTGTTTTTTCAGAAAAATGGTTTTGAGCAGTTCTGCATCAATTTTGTGAATGAAAAATTGCAACAAATATTTATAGAATTGACACTAAAAGCAGAACAGGTAAATCAACTGACCTAACCCTTTAGCGTTATAGAAGGTTAGCACAATATCTGTGATGAGGGCTGGTGTTAAAGGCATAGGCTTCCTGAGGTTTATGGGAGCTTGGCTTATGCAATGCGTAGGATGTAAAGGCAAATCGTTTTCTATGGCTTCTCCCAGTGCCCCCTCTCTCTGCATTAGTGGTCCAGCCGGGGTCCTGTGCATCCAACATATTATGATCCACATCATTACAACTAAAGTGCAAAATATCTTTCACTGGTCATAATACAGTAAACTCACTCGTGATTGCTTTAGGCTGCCTTTTTATATCGTACTTGCTCTATGTGTTAGTGCTGGAAATCTATTTTTACAAGTATTACAAATATAAAAGAATATAAATACATCTGAAGCCAAAAGTTTATAAAAAAGTTTGTCTAGTGATTACTGTTTATTGCCAAAGGCAGGAAAACTATACCATAGTTTAAAATACATTATACTTTGTTATATTTTGAGAAACCTGTTGATAGCAGCAAGGAATCTCCTTTAAATATTTTGTCACCCCAAACATGAAGTGTTAACACCTCGGCCGGCCCATTGCCATCCTCAAGGAAGGAGTCAGCATGGGGTGCAGGACCTGTCTTCTGTCCTAAGTCAGTCTTCTAGGGCTGCGGAAGGAAGAAAAGATCCTTGGGGATCACACTGACCTCTCTGTCAATCATGGCAACTGGAGGCAAAGAAGATACAACAGATAATGCAGATGTACTTGAAGCAGATGAAGAGCATGTGAGTCAACAGAAAGAAGAAATATTCCTAAGTTATGCCTATCACATCACCCAACTTGGACACGAAGAAGATGAGGATTCAAGACCTCTTGGAAACTAAATTGAAGATGCAAGACAAGAAAACAGCAATTTAGACAAAGTGGGACAACAGCTAGCATTGATTGGAGATGACTTTAATAAGTGCTATAAGGGTCATTTTGATGCCATTGTGAAGAACCTGAATCCTAGCTTGGACAACGCTTATGACTATTTCTGAAAGACTGACAGTCTTTTTGAAACTGTGGTGAACTGGGGACGTGTTCTAGCACTCCATGGCTTTGGATATTGATTAGCTGTCCATGTGTGGGAAAATGGACGGCATAGGTTTCTAAGAACGATTGCCCAGTGGCTTGCTAGATACATGGTGGAAAGTAGAATTGTCCGCTGGATTGTAGGACAAGGCGGCTGGGCTGCTGCACTTAAACTGACAAATAACAGTATCCGATATGTACTGATGGCATTGGGTGGTGTTCTTATCCTTCAATTTGTGATTAAATGTTTGGGCTTAGGATACTGAAATTGGGAGTGTATTTCTATTGCTGAAGAGTGATCTGTGAATGAATCATGCAGATGCAATCTGGTTCCTAAAGAGCCTGTCTCAAAGGTTTTTTACCTACTATATAATCAGAAAAGACCTTCTATTTTATACCTGGGGATTTTGTGGATGTCAAACCTTTACCCACAAGGACATCTTTGAGTAGTAACATTTACTTAACTGATGCCTGTTTCCGTTCCTGCCTCAGGGAAAATATTTTTACGGTATATACTAGAGCTCTTGAAAGGCGACCTATTTAGTGCAATTATCATTAAATGTCCCTTTTTAAAAAAAAAAAAATATATATATTTTATCACCCCTGTGAATGGTTACGGCAAAATGTCCTCTATATTATAGTATAATTTCACTGTTAGGCCTCATGCACACTGGGCATTTTTGAAGCTATTGTGAGGGGCTTCAGGCATTTTCATTTTTTTTACTGCCTCTAAATTCCCCTGCCTCTAGTTCATGCATATATAGGCTTTTAGCAGCATTTTGTAGCAGGAGCGTTTAGTGGCAGAAAAAACCCACTGCCAGGGCATTCTGGAGCAGCGGCGTTTTGGCGGGGAAAAAATGCTGACCGCTCCTAAACTCTGCGAAGCGACAGTGCCCAGCATTTCTTTTTTTATAAGCATGAGGTCATCCATGTCCTTAACAGCTAGTGAACGGATGACTCATCAGCTATCAGAGGGCTTCCCTGCTGACAGCTGAATGTACACAAAATAATTGCCAGAAATAAAGAATTTGGGGGAAAAAAACTCTTCAGGTCTGGTATTATTTTAGAGAGGAACCCCACTTAAAAAAAAAAAAAAATGAAAAAAAAATGGCATGGGTCCCCCCAGGTCCATACCAGGCCCTTTAGATCTGGTACAGATTTTGAAGGGGGAAACTCACACCATTTTTTTTTTTTTTTTAATGGAATGGTGGTTCCCCCCCCCCCAAAAAAAAAATTCATACCAGAAACTTATCCAAGCATGCAGCCTGGCAGGCCAGAAAAGGGGGAGGGCAAGCGCACGCCTCCTGAACTATACCAGGCCCCCAGATCCCGTCCCCCATCTGAACGAGTACGTATGACCTACTCATTCACCAAAAAAGTGTGCACAAGTGAGTAAAAACACAACAGTGTTTAACAAGGCCTTTTTTAAAGATATGATTATCTATTAATATTATTATATATATATTTTTTTTTTTTTTTTGAAAACTGTCAGCCTGAACAAAAAAGCATGCACTGGTCAATGACCATGACGCAGGGTACACCAGGGGACAATTTTTTTTTTTTTTTTTTTTTTTTACCAAAGGACTTGTCAAAATGTTGTGTTTTTACTCACTTTTGCACACTTTTTTTGGTAAATGAGTAGGGGTACCCATTCAGATAGGAGGGGGGTACAGGATCTCGGGGCCCCTTGTTAAAGGGGGCTTTCAGATTCCAATAAGTCCTCCCCCACACCCTCATAACCACCTGGGGACAAGGTGCCTTGAAGGGATCCTCCTCTACCCCAAAGCACCCCCCCCATGCATGCTCAGATAAAGGTCTGGTATGGATTTGAGGGGAGATACCGTGGCAAAAAAAAATTGCCATTGGGTTCCCCTTTAAAAATCCATACCAGACCTGAAAGGGTCCATCCTTAACATCCACTATTCGTTGACTGTTAAGGATGCCTCCGGCTCCACTCCTTAACACTAACTCTCCTAAAGCTTGTACACTGCTAAACACCAGCAAAAAAATGTTAAATATTAGCGTTTTTATCCAGTTTTTTTTTTTTTTTTTTTTTTTTTTTTTTTTTTTAACCAGTTTTTAGCTTCTAGTGTACACTGGGCCTTATGTTGTGGGACTCATGACTGCCGCAGGTTGGCCAGAATAAGATGATCATTTTTGGCTATTTGCATTGCAGCAAAATATTGTACATCTTTTTTATATTTTTCTGTACTTTGAATTTTAGGAAGAATATGTTCAGGAAGGCATTCGGTGGACCCCAATAGAATACTTTAACAATAAGATTGTGTGTGACCTTATTGAGAATAAAGTGGTAAGTGTGGGAAGAATGATATATCTATTCATTATTTCTCAAAGTGAGGTCTAGTTATGTTCTTTTAATCTGTGTCTTATGTAATCACTCTTCCACATTCTATGTCACTAGGTTTAAAAGTAATGTATAATGGTTTTGTATATATTTGTATTTTACGTATTAAATTCATGCACACATGTGAATGAGTCAGAGTGGTGAGAAATAAAGATTGGGTATCTCTTATCAAATGACGTTTCACCAGTGTCTCAAATAGATATGCGCCAATATTATCACTAGGTGGACATGGATCTAGGAGGCTTTTGTTGTGCGGTCTGTTTAGATAACCCATATTACTTATTATGTCATGTATTAAATGTTTATTTTAAATAAAGTAATATAGACATTTAATAATATATGTTTAAAAACATATAATCATAAAATACATTCCATTTTGTCCTAAACAATTCATTTCACTTTTTACAGATTCCATGAATTGGTGGTCTTTATTTTTTGCTTCCTAATATTTAACACCATAAAGTACTGTAGAGTCTTTCTAGAACAAAGTATTGACAGTCTCATTCTATTGCATAATTGAAAACGAGATTGTTCCTTAGATTATGAAAAGCTATTCAAATCATACCTGTATGTCCTATGACTAACTGTACATCCAGAAACTGATGTTTGTTAGCTGCATTTGTTATACTGCATTTAGTGGTTTCATACTTGTTGGCTATCATTAGTGCAGTGTATGGAAACTATGGCTTTGGCATTGGAGGCTAACCTTTAACAACATATAGTGATACACAATTAAAAGCTAGTTCCATCAGCTTTTTCAGTTTGTCTTATTTTGCACTCAAGTCAACCTAGCCACTGATACCTGAAATACAGCAGAGCACAATGTAGACTAATATGCCATCTACTTATCTAGTGCTGTCCTTGTGTCTAGATCTGCTGCAGTGGTGGGTGGCACATTTAGATTTATGGAAATGGTTCTGTTAGGTCATTGGTGGGACATCCATCTGTACAGAGATGCTGCCTCTTTTGCACATAGGAAGGACAGATATGTACTATATATCTTCAATTATGAAGTATTGGTGGTTCTGTATAATAGTTCACTGTCAGTATAACTGTGTTTAGTTGATCTTGTACCATTCGTTTTACTTTCCAGAACCCACCAGGCATAATGAGTATTTTAGATGATGTATGTGCCACCATGCATGCCGTGGGAGAAGGGGCTGATCAGACGCTTTTGCAAAAACTCCAGATGGCTGTGGGGACCCATGAACATTTTAATAGTTGGAACCAGGGCTTTATTGTTCACCATTATGCTGGAAAGGTAAGCATGAATTCTCTGCATGCGTTTGCAAAAAGATTTACCAGGAGGGTTCAGCCTAGGCAGAAATCATTTTGGTAGGAGTTTTATTTAAATAATTCAATTCAAATGTGATACTAAACTATTAAATGCTTGTTGAGGTCTAGGGGACAGGAAAAGCCATTTTAATTTCCAGATTTGTTGCTCCCCTGGAAGATCTCCTCAATTCCCATACGCTCCAGCAGTGGACTGTCTCAGCTTTCAGTGCAGGCTATCGGCCTTGCATCGGTCTGAAAGATGTCAGGGGCATCTGACCAGTAGAGCATGTGGGAGAAGATGCTGAGGGGGACCGGTCTTGCAGTGCGGAGGGGCCTGCAGTTACATAGCATCAAGAATTGAGAACTGCTTTTTCTGGTCCTCTTAACATAAACGAACATTTAAAGAGAGGTTTGACCAAAGCTTTTTTGGTTATGCTTCTCCTGTGGGTCACAGGAGTGTAGTCAGTTCTGGACTCCTGTGACCTGTTTTCATCTGACAGCGGGCTAATAACCGCTGTCAGCTGACGTCACAGAGACGGTCTAGGCTCTGAAAGGATCCAACCATATGGCTGGGATCAGTCCCGAAGACTGGACTGACAGTGGTCTCAGCCTCTCAGCGAAATGCTTAGAGCGTCAGTCAACCCCTACACACCCCAGCTCTCCAGTGAGTGCTGGAGAGGCAGGGCAGAGAGCTGATGACTGACCGCCACCATCTCTCTGCCGGCTGAGGATCGAGAGCTGAGCGATCAGTGGTGTTGGATCGCTCTGTTCGCAGTCTTTGAAGCAACGAGGGGCAGATGCAGCTGGGTTTAGTGCTGCAGCGATCTAGGCGAGTATGATTTTTTTTATTTATTTTTTTTTTTTTTTGTGATTCCCATTCTTCTCATTTAAAGCACAACTCTTGTTTTCTTGTGACTTTAACAGTTTGTTTGGACCATACTGGTCCCAATGAACTATTTGCTTCACTAACACGAGTCCACAGGGAGGGCTGTCTAAACTGTTTGTAGCATCAGCAACATACCGTATACAGGGCTGTGTTCCTGCAGCAGGGTGGGGACCTCCTCTCCTGTTCCCGGAAACAATATCTAGTCGGGCTGAGTGCTGCTCAGCCATTTACAGGAAACCTTGTATGTCATCAATGAAGGCAAAAACATGTTCAAATATGAGAAAAATTGTTTCAGGACTGTTAAATTGCAAGGTTAATCAAAATTAGATCTCCCATTTCTGAAAGTTCTTTCTATGGCGACTATTTTGAAAAGTGTCAGAGGATCTAGTTACATGGGCTAGATGTAATGTGAATGTAGCACCCAGTGAATGTTGGCAGAAGTTTAAGTGGTTGTAAAGTCACATAACAGTTACTTATATCCTCTCTGTTTTAGTAAGAATATAGTGCAGTGAGTTGTTGTATTTATTTTTTTCAATTATAATCCTAAATACCTTTTTTGCACAGCTCCACTGTGTGGTCATGTGACCCCCCCTTCCCCCGCTCTCCTTTCCCGATCTAAGAAAAGCAGCGGGAGGGGCTGAGATTCCCCTCTGACACCAGCCAGCATGCGCAAGAAGGTATTTAGCGTTCTAATTTGAAAAAAAACTTGATTGCATGGGATGACGATAATAATCTGAATAATACAATCTCGTGTGGACGATATGGTCTCATTTCCGATATTCCTCTGAGTTTGTTGCCTTTGTTGCAGTCAAGGTCTGAGATTTCAGGTGTTTCCAGGAGCCTCCCATGGGTACTACTTGTTTTCTGTAATGGATGGTTGCATTACCTACCTAATCCGATGATGCTGCCAACATTTCCTGAAATGCCTTAGAGATATTTACTGAGTCTTCTGTCTACCGTGTACACAGAGTTTTCCAATGGTTACTTTCCTGTAATCAATTAATTGATATTCTACATTTTACCGAATGATGTTATAGTCTTCACATGGAGATTATTTCTACCTGTGGTTATGTTTGTACCTATGCTCCCTGTTTGATATACTATCAGAATCAAAGACCTTAATTGTTTTTGGTTTTTTTTTTTTTTCTACCTGATTTTTAAAGTTTGAAAATTCCTAATAAAAAATTATTCAACATAATTAAGAAAAAAAAATGACATGCTGTACTGAATATCTTGCTAAAACAGGATACAAGTAATTGTGTCATGTATTAACAGGCAGGAGGAAAGGGGAGGGGTGGTACACATAGAGGGAACAGGCTGGATTAACCAGGTATTTTAGAACATGGAAAGGGACAAATTACACTGCAAAAGCACTATGTCATTGATCATGCTTTAAAATAAGCTTTTTTTTTTTTTTAGAATTACAACCACTTTAAAATAATGTAGTGGCTTTTTCTTTAACATTGTTCCAGTGCTCTCCATAGTGCTGAACATTGTTCCTTATTTCTCAATTCCACTTAACACTTCACCAGTTTTTTCTTTGTTTTTTCTCCAGTGTTTTTATTTATTTTTTCCTGGGAAGCCATCCCAAAGTGCTTTAGCAGTGCACAGTTTGTGTTTATGAACTGAATTAATCCACAATTAATCTGTGTAAAGTCTGCCTGGTGAGATTTTTTGCAGTGTCTTCATTTTTTTGTACTGACATCCAGATCCTAATAAACCTGCTTCAGTGTTTATTTAATACTCCCTATGTGTATGCATTATGTTTAATTGCCCAAGAATGTGCTGACAGACGTTTACACTTTGCCGTGTTCGCTCATTTCTTTAGAATCATGTTGTGGTCAACAGTAAAACTGGAAAGCAGATTGAATTTTATCAGCAGCATGGCCTTAAGTGAAAATTTCAATTCAAAGCACTCTGGGAATTTAATTAGCGCCAAAAAATGATTAATTAAAGCTCTGAATGGTTGTTCACATTCCTGGAAGTCGTGGTGACACAGTGATTTAGAATGGTTCTTTACATACAGTTTACCTTTTTGTATCAAATGATTCCCTACTTTACAAAGCCAAGTGTTCGCCATTTTAAACCAATGCTCATTGTGACATTGCAGTCATACCTAAAATAACCGTACATACTGTACATATAATGTTACAAATATAATTCAGTTCATTTTTGTCATCTGCATATTGAATTGGCTGAATTCATGTTTGAAATACATACATGGAATTGTCTTGCATGTGAATTAAGCTGCAATTCTATTAAGCCAGTCTTGTGATCCAGATACCCCTGCAGGACAACACAATCTGATCAGTGACTTCACTTTTTTAAATTGCCGTTAAAGAGCAATTTTTTTTTTGGGATGGTCAGTTTTACGATAATCTGTTGTATGGATTTATAAGATGACTTTTTATATATGTAATTTTACCATATCTATACTTTATTTTACAAAATAAAAAAAATGTATTGATCCCCAGGGAACTACCGGTTAGCTAAACAGACAGCCAAGCGATCGTCTCCTTTTAGAAAGGCTGGCTTTTTTTGAGATCTCAAATTAATCTGTTGCATTAGGGTGTTCACGTTTTGTGTTATTTTCTACTTGAGCTACTGAGCTCTGCAAGCAGGCTTTTTTCAGCTGGAGAAATTGCATGTGAAGTCCCCAGTTGCTGGCTGGACAAATAACTTTATCTTTGGATTGTAAGCTCTAATGAGCAGGGGCCTTTACAATTCACTACAAGAGGAATCATTGTAACTTCCACCCTCCATTAACCTCCCTGGCGGTAGGTATGATTATGTCAGATTTTTGCGTCTCAAAGCGGTACAGTTATATTGCATAGAAATTTGGCGTTTCATATTGTAGGCCTGTAATTCTTAGCAATAACACACTTAAATCTGTCCAAAAGTCTAGTAGATATCCCGAGTATGATAAAGTTTGAAACACAATAATAAATTATAATAAATATAAATAATTATAAAAAATAATAATAAAATGAATTTCCCCACGATTCACTATCGCTCAATTCTGCAAGTGTTCTAATTTACTATCACTGGTTTGTAGCTGGTCTAAAACCACTTTTGATGTAAAGGGACACTTTTTGGTTGCTATGGACAATCTCCAGTTTCCAGGCAGAAAGAACAGTATATATCATATAAAACTGCATGCAGGGCATTGGACAAAGCACTGGGGACAAAAGGGAGGTGAAATAATTTCATACAGTAATGTAATCTGTAAGATTACAGTGTACTGTAAGTATTATGATTTTTCAATGTTTTGAATTTGCCTCCAGGCTCTGCCCCCGTGCGTTGCGACGTTCGCAGGGAATGGAGCCCGGCACACAGAGGCATCGGGCGGAGGACACAGCCCACGGACACAGCAGGGGGACATCGCAGGATCCTGGGGACAAGGTAAGTATACCGCACCAGTTTCCTGCAATGCAATCCCGAGTGTGGTTTGGGGTTACTGAAATTTAACCCCCGAGCCACACTCAGGAAAACCGCCAGGGAGGTTAAAGCACTGTGCAGAAAATGGCACTTTATAAATCCTGTATAATAATAATCTTAATTTGCAACATTTCATAATTAATTAAGTGAAAAGTAATTCTTAAAATGTTAGAACACATAGCTTGAAGTGAGGGACAGCTACAGCGATCTTTTCTTGGGCTTAGATACATAGTTTTCAACGAAACCTATTCACAATGTGTTGCATTGCAGCATGTAATGAATAATCCTCTTATTTAACACAATGCGCATCAGTGCATATCAGATCACAAAGGGACACTGCGTGCATTTCTTGGCACTGAGAGAATTTATTTGCTGCTGAGGTCTGTTCATACAGGATAGAGGGGAGGAGGAGTCACTGGAGCCAAAGTGCTTCCCTGTCCTTACCCCTGTCACCTACACATGCAGGATAGACAGGAAACGCCAGATTGTCTCTAGTTTTATTGCTTTAGACATATAGCTACTTTTTGAACATCTTCTCTCTTCTTTTTTTTTTTTTTTTTTTTTTTTTCCCGCAAGTTTGAGGCGTTGCACAGTACAATAACTATAAAATGTGAGCTAAAAAAAGTACAGGTATGCAGTACCAATACACAATGTTTTAGCAGACAACCTGAAACATACACAGCAGTGGTAGTTAAACTTGGAAAGTTAGTGAGATAAGGCAGGGAAAGGGCTATTATGGAATGGGAGGGGTGAAGAGTCAGAGCTGAGAGTGGTCGTAAAAATGTTGGATAGTGATTTAGAAAACTGAGGTCTACGGTACATTTTTAGTCCATTATCTTTTGTGTCAAATAGAATTATCATCCTTAGTTCAAAGGATTTCTTTTCCTGAGTAGTTTTGAAGTTCCTTTTTAAAGTCTAAAATAAAGGAACCAAGCCTTGCAACAAAAACCACTGCAAACTGTGTGCCAGAATTTTGATATCAGTAGGTAATATGAAGATTGGCCAATACAACTCACAATATCTAGGGTCCTTGGCAGGTTTAATGAGTACAACAATTAATGCCTGTAAAAAGAGTGGAGAGCAGTCTGACCTGCTTCATTATATCTCCGGTAAGTGCAATGCCAGAATGGAGGAGTAACACTTTATAAAATTTAGCGTGTAGACCCATCAACTCCAGGAACTTTGCAAAAAATAAAAGGCTATAGAATCAAGTAATTCCTCTGTCATGAACAGAGTCTAAGGTACTCGCACTAGATGTTTTAACTATTCCCAGACATGGTTCATCCCTTGGGCTTGTTGGTTTGTGTAGTTTGCGTTCTCCAAACTATGCCCTGGCATGGTTGAATGTACCATGCCCAGGACTGCTTGGAAAAGGTGGTCTGGTGCATGGTTCATCTGGAGTCCAGTACAGTTCGCTTTATTGTGAGCATAAAGAACTCTTCATAGATCATGGAGCACAAAAACGGGGACCACTGTGGTCTGGCTGGCAGAGGTGATGATGTAAGCATGCCCATTAATTCTGCCATTAAAGAGTAATGTGAGCACAAACCATGCCAAACACAGAACTTGTCATGGATCCATGAGCATGGAGGCAGTAAAATATAAAAATGGTGTAGCAGCTACAGGATCAGTCTGGTAGATGAGATTACACACCACACATCTTACTCCATGAACAGGTAGGCTCAGACCCCCACATCTTGTGTATTTCCCATGGTATGTTTCAGGTCAATTCAAATGTACTCTGTATAACTATCTTGACAGCAGTGTTGTCATAAGAGAAATGTAGAGGCTATCATTGATGACATGCTGAACCACTAGCTTTAAAGGGTTAGCTCACCTTTACAGCAAAAATAGAAGGGTGACCTAACACCAGACACCGTCGCCACCCTTCTGGTCCCCGCTCTACTTACCTCTGGGGTTCCCGAGATGTCGGCACCTGCACAGCCGCTCCAGTGGTCTGGGGATTTGAAATGCTTGCTTTTCTCCCTTTTCTCCATAAGTTCTTTCAGGATAGGCCAGATCAATTCTGGTGCTAACCAATCAGGGAGAAAAGCAGGGATTTCAAATACATGCTGACATCCCAGGAACCCCAGAGGTAAGTACAGGGAGAAATGGGGGGAGGATGTCCGGTGTTAATCCACCTTTACATTTTGGCTGTAAATGTGAAATAACACTGAGTCATTGGCCTGGAAAATAGGACCAGGTTAGGAAAGTTGGAGAAAAAGTCCAAAATCCTTATATGTATATTTCCAGATCAGTGACTCACATAGAATCAAGAGGATCAGAATTCATGCCAGGTACATACTGTTTTTTAAAGTGGTAGTAAAGTCCTTTAAAAAAAAAAAAGAAGTATTTTGCAAGTTAATGTTATAATGTGCTAGTTTGCACTGCATACTAGCACATTATGGCATACTTGCCATAAAACACCACCAGTCACCGCTGACAGGGCTTCCATCTTCACCCGGTCTTCCCTCTGGGTTCACGGGCTCCAGCTGTATGAAAGCTGAGCCACGTATGCGTGGGAGTCATGGCACGGAGCTCTGAAAAAACAGCATGATTGTGCCATCCCTTCAAAGCGCATGCGCTGCATCCCATGTGAATAGCTCGAAAACAGTGCAGGTGTAGGAGATATTCACTGTACCTACAGGTAAGCCTTATTATAGGCTTACCTGTAGGTACAAGTTAAAACTGAACTTTACTACCACTTTAAGGAGAGGGCCGCATTGCCAACGTCCATGTTTCCCTTGTGACTGGTTCCCCTTAAGTGAACCATTGGTTTAGTGCTGGCTGACTCATTGCCCTAAAATGAATGAAACTAAGCTTAGCTGGCAGTATTTGACTATAAATGCAAATACTAGTCTATGGACCTGGTCCTGTTGAACTGAATTGAGCCAACAAAGTCTAAAATCCCCTGTGGTAATGGAAAGTACTGTACATCTGTCAAACTGTAAGTATGATACACAGATGTACAGTACTTTCATTTGACCTTTTATTTCCAGGTAGCCGTTTTTGCAAAAAGTACTTTTTTTTTTTTTTTTTTTTTTTTTTTTTTTGGGATACATGTAAAAGATTGGCTTAATATATTTGATTTGAAAAAAAGAAATGCCAAAAGAGACCTGAGGTGGGAGAAATGTCCTTTATAGGTTTTCATTGCTGACCTCTCCTGAAAATGCTAGTTGCCTGGCTGTCATGATGATTCACTTGAGTACTAGGAGTTGCTGATCTAAAACCAGTATGCAGATTAGGAGTGTTGAATTCAGGGGCTGCATGCTAGTTCCGAGCCATCTGTTTAACTAGCAATTTTTTTTTTTTTTTTGTTTTAAAAGCTTTGATATGTTTAGAGACAGCCTTTATCACTTGTTACCTATGCAGGCTCTGCATCCTGCTTAGCTGCTACTACTCTAATGATTATGCGTCATTGCTCCTGATCCCAATGCACGTCTGTCAGTCTGCTGAGCCAAGAATGCAATGCATTCCTTTTGTGGTTATTTTGTCTCAATAGCTAGGCAGAACGGTTGATTGTAGTGAAATACATATAGGGGAATTTGGAAGACTGGAGCAGACAGAATCTGGAGCAACTGTGCATGGCAACCAAACAGCTTCTTTCATTTTCAAAGCCTAAAGCAGAGCTCCATCCAAAAGGGGAAGCTCCACTCGTCCAAACCCTCCCCCCTCCACTGCCACATTTGTCACTTTATTTTGGGGGGGGGAGTGGGTACCTGGTTTTGACAGGTACCCAGTCCTACTTTCATGTAAGATCGCCCATTGGTGAACTACGTGCATTTCTGGTCCCCCTCCTTCCCCCAGCTATCTTCTGGGACACACAGGTCCTAGAAGACAGCGGGACCACTTGGAAAGTGCAGTGTGACTCACGCATGCGCAATAGGAAATGCTTATGTACAATGCCGGTGCCTGCACCCATAGCTGATTGACGAATTGGTTTGGGGTGCCCACATTGCGAAATCCATGGGCAGGTAAGTTCCCTTATATTAAAAGTCAGCAGCTACAATATTTGTAGCTTCTGACTTTATTTTTATTTTTCCAGACTGGAGCGCCTCTTTAACTGAACAAGATGAAGCTAGAAGCTGACCCGTTGTCACCTACAGCTTTTGTTGTCTGCAAGCTGCAGTTTTATTAAATTCCCCCAGAAATCCTAGTGGTTAAGGTTTATTGTAGAGAAAAAGAGCTACATAGTTACATAGTAGGTGAGGTTGAAAAAAGACACAAGTCCATCAAGTCCAACCTATGTGTGTGATTATGTGTCAGTATTACATTACATATCCCTGTATATTGCGGTCATTCAGGTGATTATCTAATAGTTTCTTGAAGCTATCAATGCTCCCCGCTGAGACCACTGCCTGTGGAAGGGAATTCCACATCCTTGCCGCTCTTACAGTAAAGAACCCTCTACGTAGTTTAAGGTTAAACCTCTTTTCTTCTAATTGTAATGAGTGGCCACGAGTCTTATTAAACTCTCTTCTGCGAAAAAGTTTTATCCCTATTGTGGGGTCACCAGTACAGTATTTGTAAATTGAAATCATATCCCCTCTCAAGCGTCCCTTCTCCAGAGAGAATAAGTTCAGTGCTCGCAACCTTTCCTCATAACTAAGATCCTCCAGACCCTTTATTAGCTTTGTTGCCCTTCTTTGTACTCGCTCCATTTCCAGCACGTCCCTCCTGAGGACTGGTGCCCAGAACTGGACAGCATACTCCAGGTGCGGGCGGACCAGAGTCTTGTAGAGTGGGAGAATTACCGTTTTATCTCTGCAGTTGATCCCCCTTTTAATGCATGCCAATATTCTGTTTGCTTTATTAGCAGCAGCTTGGCATTGCATGCCATTGCTGAGCCTATCATCCACTAGGACCCCCAGGTCCTTTTCCATCCTAGATTCCCCCAGAGGTTCTCCCCCAGTGTATAGATTGCATTCATATTTTTGCCACCCAAATGCATTATTTTACATTTTTCTACATTGAACCTCATTTGCCATGTAGTCGCCCACCCCATTAATTTGTTCAGGTCTTTTTGCAAGATTTCCACATCCTGCGGAGAAGTTATTGCCCTGCTTAGCTTAGTATCGTCTGCAAATACAGAGATTGAACTGTTTATCCCATCCTCCAGGTCGTTTATGAACAAATTAAATAGGATTGGTCCCAGCACAGAACCCTGGGGAACCCCACTACCCACCCCTGACCATTCTGAGTACTCCCCATTTATCACCACCCTCTGAACACGCCCTTGTAGCCAGTTTTCAATCCATGTACTCACCCTATGGTCCATGCCAACGCACCTTATTTTGTACAGTAAACGTTTATGGGGAACTGTGTCAAATGCTTTTGCAAAATCCAGATACACCACGTCTACGGGCCTTCCTTTATCTAGATGGCAACTCACCTCCTCATAGAAGGTTAATAGATTGGTTTGGCAAGAACAATTCTTCATGAATCTATGCTGATTACTGCTAATGATATCATTCTTATTACTAAAATCTTGTATATAGTCCCTTATCATCCCCTCCAAGAGTTTACATACTATTGATGTTAGGCTAACTGGTCTGTAATTCCCAGGGATGTTTTTTGGGCCCTTTTTAAATATTGGTGCTACATTGGCTTTTCTCCAATCAGTTGGTACCATTCCAGTCAATAGACTGTCTGTAAAAATTAGGAACAACGGTCTGACTAGCTCCCTCTAGTGGGTAATCTAATCTCTATATTTAATACAATAATAAATTATGGAAAATCAAGTATGTAAAAATGCAAAGCTGATAGATGGAGATTTTTATTTTTTATTTTCGTTCTTAAGCCAGCGGGCTGAACAAAAAAAATTAACAGATTACTCTATCCACACAAGCAAGGTGATGATTCAGCGCCTGTAAACGACCATATTCACTTTATAAAATAACTGATGTCGTCTTCTAATTGAATGGTGTCATTGTCTGACCTATAATGTTAGGAAGTAGGATTCAAAACAAGTGTTTTTTTTTCTTGTCTGACAATGCCATTATTATTTGTTTAGTCCCCACCTGCATCCTTTGGTTCTACAATGGTAAAAGCTTTCAGAACTATAGTTGGTAATATAAAACAGTTCAGAATTTATCTGAAAAGGCAATCAGTGCCTTTTGTTCTAACTTTATTTAGCAGTGTTCATTTTCAGATTGTCAAAGTAAGTGGACTTGAACCTTGGGTGCAGTTTTTAAAGCAAGTCCAGGCACACGTCCATGGTTATGTTAAAGTTAGTGTGTGTATGTATGTGTATATGTGTGTGTGTGTGTGTGTGTGTGTGTGTGTATATGTGTATATGTGTATATGTATATATATATATATATATATATATATATATATATATATATATATATATGACAGCAGTGAGTCGATCCTCCTGTGCCATAGATAAGTGACTGCAAAGAGTTTACATCAACAGTGGGCTCTCAAGTGATCTACCAATATGAAACGGCAAAAATGAGGATGATATCTCTATATGGTACAATAATTTTACTTCAAAAGTCCAATTTCACATCATATACATATACACATCTCACATCAGATAAATTCAAACAAGCAACTGTACAGTTTCAAGCATTACAATGCTCTTTATTAAGCTATCTGTGAAATATAGCTTGACGAAGAGCATTGTAATGCCTAAAACTGTACAGTTGCTTGTTTGAATTTATCTGATGTTGTATGAAGATGGACTTTTGAAGTAAAATTATTGTACCATACAGAGCTCTCATCCTCATTTTTGATATATATAATATAAATATTTATTATTTCTGTCATTCACCCTTTAGCTAGCTTAGGGAGAATCTAGATCTGGATTTGTCCCTTTTTATTTACTCACTTTCTACAGGCATAAATGTGGTATAATTACACTTTTATATTTAATTTGTGCAATTAATTTTGTTTTGTAGGTGTCTTACGATATGGACGGATTCTGTGAAAGAAACAGAGATGTCCTTTTTACGGACCTCATTGAATTGATGCAAAGTAGTCAATTGTAAGTACTGCCTCTCCTTCATACCTCTACCAACTCTACCACACAGTTGTAGTTAAGTACAAGAAAATTCTAGGATGTTGGTTAGAGCAAGTAGAACTAGAACACAGAGTGGCCCTGAACCTTCTCTTCTGGGGTTCCCAGTCAGTGCTCTTGGCTCCTCCTCTCTGTGCGCCTCCATTGGAAGCTGCTACCCATGGGGGCACACTTACAGGCTCACTCTCGAGCAGGGCTGTATGCATCCCTAGACACATACAGCAGGATTTTGGACTCGCCATCCCCCAAATGCAACCGTCCTCCATTGTGTCCTTATTTAATCCTTTGTTCTTCTATACTGTTTTCCTGATACTGAGGTCAGCAAGTATCGGTTGTGGAAGAGGTTTGCCATAGACATTTGAGGCCCATACCAGTGCCACAAGTAGACGCAACCAACTTCAGCTGGAGAAACCGTTCATCTGACAGGTGTTAAAACCTTTCCCGTAGAGCTGCACGATTCTGGCCAAAATGAGAATCACGATTTTTTTGCTTAGAATAAAAAGATCACGATTCTCGCAACATAAATTTTTTTTTTTTTTTTTTAGGAGAGAGAGATTGATTGAGAGAGCGATTTGAGAGAGAGAGAGATATTTTATTTATATATAGTGAGAGAGGGAGAGACATTTTTTTAATATATATGTGTGTGTGTGTGTATATATATATATAGAGATATTTTACATATATTGGGAGAGACATTTTATATATATATATATATATATATATATATATATATATATATATATATATATATATATATATATTATATATAAAATGTCTCTCCCTCTCTGAATATATATAAAATGTCTCTCTCTCTGAATATATATAAAATGGCTCTCCCTCCATGATTCTAAAAAAAAAAAAGTAAAGCTGCTCACGCAACTGCAGTCACGCTTGTCCCCGGGACTTCTGTGAAGAAGATTACTTACCTGACCATGACCAATCACATTCTTCTGCTGAAGCTCCAACGGCTTCCCCTCTGCTCTGAAACAGGGAAACATGTTGGGGACAACATCGATCTGGGTGCGGTGTGCGCTTTTCAGCTCACAACAGCTTGATAGTCAGAATCACACAAATCCGGAGTTGCGGGCGGAGAATCGCGATAACGATTCTCCGCGATTAATCGTGCAGCACTACTTTCCCGGTCACTATTCTCCTGGGAATAATATGATGCTGGTGGTGTCTGCTGCATAGACATAAAAATGAGTATTCAGGCAATCTGGGCCTTCATGTTTATACCTGTACTTGACTGAAAGACCTCAATCATTTATCAGATCATTCCTACATGTTCAGCTTTCATCTGAGGTTTATAGCCAGTTTTAAGTGCCAAAAGCTCTTCACTTTCTCTACTGTCAGAGCACTCCATGAACAAACATTCTAAATTCAGATGTCTGTTATAAACATAAGATCCGTCCACCCTAAAGTGAGCCAGAACAGGCAACTGTCCTCTCCTTAAGTTATTGCATGTACTTAAATCAAGATCTCGTGCCTTAATTGGCATATAAATTACATGCATGATAGCATGCAATTCACTGTAATTGCTAATAATTCTTCAGAGTATGTTAATATATTGTTTACCAATTTAATAAATAATGGTGAAAGAATGTAGAAGATGCTGACATGAAGACCAGGCAAGATTTTTCTATGATAATGTGACTTACTGTTACCCATGATCCCCAGCCAGTACGTTTTGTGCCACATTTTCAGGAGCTTAGCAGGTGCTGAGTTTTGACTTCTCTCACTTTTATCACATATTTACTGTTGTGCACGCCACATTAACATGTAGAAAATCTACCACCGTATACAATTTATTGAAGCAGAACTCGGCTATATATACTTTAGAAAAGTTTTACCAGTGCAGTCAGTCTTTACGTTCAGGCATCCCAACCAGACCGCATAGCTGTGTCCTGGATAACTTTGCACACTATACAGCAATAAAGCCAGGTCTAGAACACTCCTCAGCCTTTGCCTGGGCATGGAAGAAAAGCTGCATGGTATTGAGGTTATCATTGTGTTCTCTCACCTATATATGCTCACTGTAAGTGCTAGATTCAGGATCGGCTCAAAATACTTGACTCTTCCTCTCTGTCGGAGTACTGCTTTGCATGCACTCAACAGGCCACTATTAAGATTCTCTTAGGAATTTTATGTTCGTTCTTTGTAGAAATAATAATATTATTATTATTATTCATGATTTATATAGCGCCGACAGTTTGCACAGAACTTTACAATGTTTGGGCAAACCGTACAGTTACAATACAGTTCAATACAGGAGGAATCAGAGGGCCCTGCTCATTAGAGATTACAATCTAGGAGGGGGGGGGGGGGTCAAGTGATACAAAAGGTAATAACTGTGCGGGGTGAGCTGATGAAGAAAATGAAAGTACAGTTGTTAAGTGTGGGCAGGATAGGCTTTTCTGAAGAGAAGTTTTTTTTCAGGGATTGCCTAAAAGTGGATAGAGTTGGAGATAGTCAGACAGACTGGGGTAGGGAATTCCAAAGGATGGGAGAGGCTCGGGAGAAGTCCCAGAGGTGAGCATGGGAGGAGGTGACGAGGGAGCTAGAGAACAGGAGGTCTTAGGAGGAACAAACAGGATGATTTGGTTGGTATTTTGAGACTGGGTTAGTGATGTAGCTGGGGGCTGAGTTGTGGATGGCTTTGTAAGTTATTAAAATTTTTAATTTAATTTGTTGGGTGAGTGGAAACCAGTGGAGGGATTGGCAGAGAGGTGTAGCAGACGCTGAGCAGTTTGTAAGGTGGATGAGTCTGGCAACAACATTCATGATGGACTGAAGGAGGGATAACCTATTTAAAGGTAAGCCAATGAGGAGGGAGTTGCAGTAGTCGAGGCGAAAGATAACCAGGAAGTGAATTACGAGCTTTGCGGTTTCATTGGTTAGGAAGGGACATATATTGGAGATGTTGCGGAGGTTGAGGCAGCAAGCTTTGGAAAGTGATTGGGTGTGGGGTCAAAAGGAGAGTTCAGGGTAACCCCTAGCACCCTGGCACGTGGGTTGATAGTTGTGCCATTGCTGTTAACAGAGAAGTCAGAGTAAGAGGCACGTGGGAAAGGAAATATCACGAGCTTAGGCTATGGACTGGTTGAGTTTGAGGAATTGGTGTGACATCCAGACAGATATGTCTGTTAGTAAATTAGTGATGCATGAGGAGAATGATGGAGTGAGCTGAGGGGTGGAGAGATGGATTTGAGTATTGGTGTAGAAATGATATTGAAAGCCGTGGGAGGCTATCAGCTGACACAGGGAGGATGTGTAGATTGAGAATAGGAGAGGTCCAAGAACAGAACCTTGGGCGACCCTGACAGAGAAAGCAAGAGGAGGAAGTAGATGAGAGCCAGCGAAGAGCACAGTCACGGAGACCAAAGGAGTAAAGTTTTTTTTTTTTGAGAAGGAGGGGGTGGTGAACAGTATCAAAGGCAGCCACATTTCAATGAGCAGGAGCATCTTCGATTGCTCCTGTATTAAATTGTATTGTAACTATACTGTCTGCTGTAAAGTGCTTTGCAAACTGTTGGCTCTATATAAATATTTTTTTCATTTGAAAATCTTTTATTTTTGGCTTCCCAAACCAATTTCCTTTTGAAAACTCAATAAAAACTTATCGTTGGCCCCTATTAAGTGCAAAGAAGATGCTTTGTTGATGAAATAATTTCTTAGCAGTCAATCTGCATCTAATATAAATGGGTAGCATTACACAACACCTGGGTAGAATTGGAAAGACGCTTCTTATGAACTGTACAACGTAGATTGTATGAAATAGGAGCTGCCTGCTTTTCACTGTGAGCGTAGCTGGCAGTCCTCGCATCTGAGCAGCCTTTTATATGACAAGCTTTTTCCGAGTCAGTGGTGCAAAAAAACACAATCTGGGGAAGAAATAGTAGTTATGGTCTCTTAATAGACCAAGAGGTTATTTTTCCCAACAAAAGCGTTTTAAAAATGACTAGTTGTTTTGACAATGGGGTGCCAGAAATGTAAGGAATACTTAGAGTAAGAGCTTTTCAGAACCTGAGGTTTTCCCACAGGCTAATCTTTGATGACAGTGCGTGGCTGTTATTTATGTCTGTGTACGGTATAATTTTGCCGTGGTTTGGGCTTCCTGTCAGTTAAGCATTTTGTATGTTTTAAATACAACTGCGTAAGGAAGGGGGTAAAAAAATATTAAAAATGCATGACTGTAGGATTGTTGAGAGGTTATTACAAAGGTGTCCTATATAGTTCTGCTTCATTAAACTACACACAGTTTTTCAAGTTTCTTCAAAGAATGATTGCAATTGTTTAATTGTGTTTGTTTTACTAGTGCAAGCTTTCCCCGTACCATACTGAATAATCCTCATTTTGTAGGCCTTCCTAGGTTTGAGGATAGTGTTACAGACTAAATGCATAATGTATGAGCTATGGAAACCACAAGAGAAAGATACTGTACCCTGGTAGTACAGCTACAATGTGTTAATACAGCTATGGAGCAGTGCTCTAATATTAATGAAAGTTACCATTTAGTCTGGGGTGAATCCTTGTAAATGAACGTTATGATGGCAGCAAATGTCTTGGGGCATGTGTTCTTTAGCTCAAGTTCAATTGTTTAGTTAGAAGGCCCTTTTGTGCAAGGAAAGCTGAATAAATTGAGGTATCGTGGAGTACAAGTGAATGAATTTATTTTTAAAAACTATATAGATTTTGTAAAGCATTCCCATATCCTGGAGAATACTAAATCGGTCACATCAATTCTTGCCCTCCCAGATCTGAATTAACTAGGGGTCCCATTACTGCAGCACATTAACAGTGCTAATCTCTGACCCGCTGTGCTTAACTTGAATGTTTCAAAGGGAGCTTTTAACTCTAAAGCGGATCTTTTTGCATCCACTTTTATATTTTAGGCCTTTCATTAAGGCTTTGTTTCCAGAAAATCTTCAAGCAGAAAAGAAGGGGCGTCCTACTACTGCAAGCAGTAAAATCAAGGTAAATAAAAAATATATATACATCCTTGGTCCAGTAAGTGCGTTGTTCGTTTTTGTTAAATCACATGTAATTTAACATTCACAGAAACAAGCAAATGACTTGGTGAATACATTGATGAAATGCACTCCTCATTATATCCGGTGCATCAAACCAAATGAGACAAAGAAACCCAGAGACTGGGAGGAAAACAGGTATGTGATGAAATATGGGAGTTTCTTTAGGCCTGAAATAGTAATGAATGTTGATTGTGACCAAGAGTATTTTTATACTGGTGTAAGGTCAAAGTTAAAAAAAAAGTGTATATATTGTGTGTGTGTGTGTGTGTGTGTGTGTGTGTGTGTGTGTATGTATATATGTGTATAGAGATAGGTAGAGATAGATGGATATAGGTAGATAGATGGAGATAGAGATAGATAGATGGGGAGAGAGAGAGAGAGAGATAGAAATATAGATAGAGAGAGAGAAATATAGATAGATGGAGATATAGGTAGATATATCACACAGTGCCTTGAAAAAGTATTCATACCCTTTGACATTTTTCAAGTTGTTTTCATGTTGCAACCAAAAACCGAAATGTATTTTATTGGGATTTTATGTGATAGACCAACACAAAGTGGCACGTAATTGTAAAGTGGAGGGAAAATGATAAATGGTTTTCAAAATTTTTTACAAATAAATATGTGAAAAGTGTGGCGTTCATTTCATATTCAGCCCCCCTTAGTCAATAATTTGTTGAACAACCTTTCACTGCAATTACAGCTGCAAGTCTTTTTGGGGATGTCTCTACCAGCTTTGCACATCTAGAGTGACATTTTTGTCCATTCTTCTTTGCAAAATAGCTCAAGCTCTGTCAGATTGGATGGAGAGCATCTGTGAACAGCAATTTTCAAGTCTTGCCACAGATTCTCAATTGGATTTAGGTCTGGATTTTGACTGGGCCATTCTAAAACCTGAATATGCTTTGATCTAAACCATTCCATTGTAGCTCTGCCTATATGTTTAGGGTTGTTGTCCTGCTGGAAGATGAACTTGTGCCCCAGTCTCAAGTCTTTTGCAGACTCTCAGGCTCGGTTCACACGGGGACGACTTGTCAGGCAACCTAGTCGCCTGACAAGTCGCCTCCCGTTCTGTGCTATGGAACCGTTCTAAGGGGAGCGACGCAAGTCGCTCCGACTTAGAAAAAGGTTCCTGTACGACTTCGGGGGCGACTTGGGGCGACTTGCATAGACTTCTATACAGAAGTCGTTTTGCAAGTCGCCCGTGCAGTCGTGTGCAGGTCGCCTCGGTGAGGCGACCTGCAAGTCGTGCCGCCTCTGGTGTGAACCGAGGCTAACAGTTTTTCTTTTAAGATTGCCCTGTATTTGGTTCCATCCATCTTCTCATCAACTCTAACCGGCTTCCCTGTCCCTTCTTGAGAAAAGCATCCCCACAACATAATGCTGTCACCACCATGTTTCACGGTGGGGATGGTGTGTTCAGGGTGATGTGCAGTATTTAGTTTTCCACCACACATAGCGTTTTGCTTTCAGGCCGAAAAGTTAAATTTTGGTCTCATCTGACCAGAGCACCTTCTTCCACGTTTGCCGTGTCCCCCACATAGCTTCTTGCAAACTGCAAACAGACTTCTTATGGCTTTCTTTCAACAATGGCTTTCTTCTTGCCACTCTTCCATAAAGGCCATATTTTTGGAGTGCATGACTAACAGTTGTCCTATGGGCATATTCTCCCACCGGAGCTGTGGATCTCTGCAGCTCCTCCAGAGTTACCATGGGCCGGCTGCTTCTCCGATGAATGGTCTCCTTGCCCAGCCTGTCAGTTTATGTGGACAGCCATGTCTTCGTAGATTTGCAGTTGTGCCATACTCTTTTTCCATTTTTGGATGATAGATTGAACAGTGCTCCATGAGATGTTCAAAGCTTGGAATATTTTTTTTTTTTATAACCTAACCCCGCTTTAAACTTCTCCACAACTTTATACCTGACCTATCTGGTGTGTTCCTTGGCCTTCATGATGCTGAGGGCTTCACAGAACAGCTGTATTTACACTGAGATTAAATTACACACAGGTAATTATTTACTAATTAGGTGACTTCTGAAGGCAATTCCACTAGATTTTAGTTGGGGGTAGGAGAGTAAAGGGGGCTAAATACAAATGCACAACACACTTTGCAGATATTTATTTGTAAAAAAAAATTGAAAACCATTTATCGTTTTCCTTCCACGTCACAATTATGTGCCACTTTGTGTTGGTCTATCACATAAAATGCCAAAAAAATTTTTTTTTCGTATTTGGTTGTAACATGACGACAAAATGTGGAAAATTTCAAAGGGTATGAATACTTTTTCAAGGCACGGTGTAAGTGTGTGTGTATATTTGTGTATGTAAGTGTAAAAAAAAAAAAATATATATATATATATATATATTTACACACACGCATACATACACTTTCTGTGATTTGCCTGGACAATTTAACCTTTGATGAAAAATTGTGTATACTAGTTTTTGTTCAGCAAAATGTAACCAATTTACTGGGTTACTGTAATAAAAATAGAATTAGCCAGAGCAGAGTCAGTCATGCCCTTACTGAAAAGGAAAATGTTTTGTATACTTTTGCATAACCCTAACCTTTTAACACCAGTGTCTAAAATTTTTCTCTAGGGTCAAACATCAAGTAGAATATTTAGGGTTGAAGGAAAACATCCGCGTACGCAGAGCAGGGTATGCCTACAGGAGGGTGTTCAAGAAATTCCTGCAGAGGTGAGGATGACACTCTCCTGTTATCTTTTCATGATTTCTTCCCATAGGGAGACTCTAATCGGACCTATGAAATCACCAGAACAACTTCTCAGTGCTGGGTGCAGAATTACAAAGAGAAGTATGATTTTACCCATGAGATGTTGCTAGGATCCTCCAATAAAAGAAATGATTAAACAATGAAAGAATGAGTAGTTTTGGGAGAAGAGATTTTCTTAAAATGTGTAAACTGTATCTAAATAGTCTAATTAGGTAATTAGGTATTTCTTCAGATTTTCTGGACTTAAAGTGTCACTAAACCTAAAAATGTTTTTTTTTTACCTTAATGCATTGCTTGCATTAGGGTAAAAAAGCATTTGTTTCCCTGTGACCCCCTTTCCTGCGTGAAGGGGAAGAGAGGGGAGAAGAGATCAGCTCCTATAAGGCTTACCTGTAGGTAAGATGAATATCTCCTAAACGTGTACCGTTAAGGAGATGTTCATCTTGCATGCAGCCAGTAAAATCACTGGTGCATGCGCTCTGAAGGTCCAGTATACCTTGCCGGAGCTTTAGAGCTTCGTGTGGAAGCCAAGGGCTCCCGTGCACATGCGTGGGAGTGACGTCATTGCGGCTCCAGCCAATCACACAGCTGGAGCATGTGAACCCGGAAGAAAGACCAGGGGGACGATGTCGGCCCTCTCAGCGGTGACTAGCACTGCGGGCGTGCTTCGTTCTAAGGTAAGTATTCCATAATGTGCAAGTATGCGATGCATACTTGCACATTATGCCATTGTCTTACAGGTGTGTGTTTGGTTTTTTTGGTTTTTTTACCTGCTGCGGTTTACATCTGCTTTAAACATGGGAACAGATTTACTGTGTGTGTGTGTGTGTGTGTATATGTATATGTATGTATGTATATATATATATATATATATATATATATATATATATATATATATATATATATATATATATATATATATATATATATATATATATAATCAGACTTTTTTCCAAGTGCCAAGCTTTGACCCCCTGCTTGCAGCTAATGGTCAGTAGCTACTAAGAAGCTATAATGTAGTGGAAATAAACAGCGGATATAATCATACATGAAGGCTAAGAACTGCATTGTACTGAAGGATGAAGGTTTTGCCCACTTCATTAAAATGTAAAACCCCTTTTTAAGTGAGATACAAAGAGTAAACTAATTCATTTTGAAATCTGTTACTGTTGGCAGAACTGTTTTAAATCTAAATAGCCCTATGAGTATACAGGAGGCCATTACACAATCAATCAAGATTAGTGTGGTGCAACCCTGTAAGTCAGTGACCTCATTCATGTCCTCGAAGCTATAGTAAAATAGGTTGTGTAGAGGAATTGACAGGACTGGAAATGTATGTTTCTCTATTTGCTGTCAATTCTTTTGACAGCTTTCTGGCAGTGATGAGTAATCGGAGGTTTAGGTAGACGTATGTGTAGTATTTTTTATTTGCATGCAAAGATCACAGTGAATGACCATTGTGTGTTTCTTCGGGTAGGCCTTGGAAGTGTAAACCCTTTTCATATGTGTACACTGGCCTGAATGAGTAATGCGGAGCAGGATATTGCAGTGTTTACTTCCCAGTGAAACTCGCCTCTAGTTGTATCTATAGAAGTGAAATATCTGCACTCAGGTGAATCTATGTATATATTATCTGCTGACACAATGACTAGATACTCAGCACAACAGATATAGGTATATAACAAGTGCACAGCTCACAATCTCAATACCAAAATGAAATTGGCACCCCGATGTAATTTGTGACAAAACCGGTAGGGCTGAACCGGATACATGCTACTGAGCATGTGCGAAGCTGGAATTCTATGTTGCTGTATTATGTGATATGCTGTGTTACTTCTGGACGTTTGTAAGTGCTTAGACTTAATTCCTTTTTATGGGTGGTTTTATGTTATGTGGAGTGTCTCTTATCATATGTGCATCAGTCCTGCTAAGCTAATTCCCTGTGGTGCAGTGGTTCCCTGCAAGTTGTGGATGTATATGGTGACAACCAACAGATACTTTTCTGGTGTCTCTGAGGATGTGGAGCCTGCAGAGAGCACCCTGGGAGACTCTCACAATGTGCATGTGACCACACTTAGTATGGAGGGTCGCATTATATGGTAAGCCTCCTACAGGCATAAATGCCAAATCACGTGTATATATACGTGATCCGGTCACACAGCTGCCGTCCTGTAGCAGTAACTACGGTCCTCATAGACAATAGAGATGAGCGGAGGCTATCTTTCTAACGCTCATCTGTTACGAGCCTTTGCCACCTTCGGATCTGTCCGTGGAGCTACCGATCATTCAGGGAAGCCCAAGTACCACCGGAAAGTGGCGAGAGGGGGGGGGGGGGGGACCCAGTGACTGAGCGACCGTGCAAGCGACCCCCTCCTGCCACTTCTAAAAGTGATCCAGCTGCGTATCTGCCACTCAAATAACTTTTAGTAGTTAGAGAATCGCCGGCTGAAAGAAAAAAAACAACTCCAGGGTTATTGCTACAGTCATAACCCCAGTATTCCACTTCCAAGCGAGGATGTCATTTGTCTATGGCCCAGTTAGGTTGTGGATAGGATTAGAATACTTGTCAGGTTTGTATTGCTGTCTGTGCCCCCATTTTGTCCGTTTACCATTATCACCGAGCATGAAAGTAGAAAATAAAAACCAAAATTTGAGATTGTCACCCAAACAGGAATAGAGATGAAATGGGCACACGAGTTCTGATGTCAACTCAAAAAGTAACTGAAATGCTAGCTGATTGTTTTTCATGGCAATTCAGTATTTTCCAAAGCTGGCCATACACTGACCTTCCATTTTGTGGGTGGCCCTGTTTTGTTTTTGTTTTTGTTTTTTTGGAAACCTCATACTTCACTTTTAAGGCAAAAAACCTTTTAGGTACAGCTTCCTCCCTGCCCCCTAAACACTTACCTGAGCCAGATCTTTGTCCAACACTGTGCCTGAGAGCAGCAGCACTGTTCTCTCTCTCCCTCCTCACTGGACCCGCCTGTTGCTGCCAATCAAATCTAGTGATGGGGAACAGAGCTGAACCACCCTGTTTGTGTCAATAGACACACACAGTGCAGCTCTGGAGCAAATCTGCACGAGTACCCCCCTAGCAAGCGGCTTGCAATCAGAAGGAGCCGGGGGCACCGGCCGGGGACCCCAGATGAGGAGGATCACTTTAATGTGGCACTAAACAACATCCTTATTCTCCAAAAATAATCCATACACATTCACTACTCCTTTAACCTGTAATCTATTTTTCAAAATTTGTTCGTTTCTTACTGTGTTTTTATGCCTATTTGCAATGTCCTCCGTCAGCTCACAAATCTTTCCTTTTCCCCTCACTTCCATTTGTTTGGAAAAAGCAGTGCATTGCAAGTTACCATTATGTGCACTACTCTATGTAAACTACACGTCCCATGGTCCACAGTCTCTAATATAGCTAGGAGGCGAGCAAGAGAGGGTGGCTACGTTCTTACATAGAGGGTGGCTTCATTCATGCTGCATGATCCCCCTGTAACAGGAAGTCAGATCACAGCATCCAAAAAAAAAAACATTGAATTTGGAGTAGGGTGAGGGCAACAGGGTTTTTTTTTTTTTTTTTTTTGTTTGTTTTAAAAGTACATATTTTGAATAGATTTTTGTTTTTTTAACCAGAGTTTAGTGTCGCTTTAAGAAAACAAAATTACTATTAAGCATGCTTTATTTGGTCAGTTCAGACTGACAGTTAAAGTGGCACTTCGCTCTCACAATCAACATTGATTATTTTTAATCCTCATGCTGCTAGCATTAGTAAATGGATAGGAGAGTATATCATATTTACTTAATTTTTTTTTTTTTATTTCTTCAGTTACTTCTTGGTTTCTTGCCTAGGCAAATTATGTCATACATCCCAGGAATCTTCAAGAGGGGAGAAGTGTTTTTTTTTTTTTTTTTAGCTAAGCTCACTCTCTTGCATGCGTGCTTGAGCTAAGAGCAGATGAATTCAAGGAAGTAAATGGGTTATGAATCATTTGCCCTTACTCAAGATGGCCACAGCCAGAAATCCTAGGGGGGTGTCTATTAACCTCCCTGACGGTAATCCCGAGTGTGGCTCGGGGTTAAATTTCAGTCCCATTAGCGGTACTCCTGAGCCACACTTGGGATTACATTGCAGGATCCTGGTGCGGCGTTACTTACCTTGTCCCCAGGATCCTGCGATGTCCCCCGCAGTGTCCGTGGGCTCGGTCTCCTCTGAAGCCTCTCCGTGCCAGGCTCCGTTCCCTGCGAGCGGCGCGACGCACGGGGGCGGAGCCTGGCGGCAAATTAAAAAAAATGTACAAATCATAACCAATACAGTACTGTAATCTTACAGATTACAGTACTGTATGAAATTATTTCACATCCCTTTTGTCCCCAGTGCTTTGGCCCATGCCCTGCATGCAGTTTTATATGATATATACTGTTCTTTCTGCCTGGAAACTGGAGATTGTCCATAGCAACCAAAAAGTGTCCCTTTACGTCAAAAGTGGCTTTAAATCAGCTAGAAAACAGCGATAATAAATTAGAACACTTGCAGAATTGAGCGATAGTGAATCGTGGGGAAATTTATTTTATTATTATTATTATATTATTATTTTTTTTAATTATTTATTATATTATAATTTATGTTTTTGTGTTATCATACCCGGGATATCTACTAGACTCTTGTTTGGACAGATTTAAGTGTGTTATTGTTAAGAATTACAGGCCTACAATATAAAACGCCAAATTTCCATGCAAAATAATTGTACCGCTTTCAGCACCTAAAATCCGAAATAATCATACCGCCAGGGAGGTTAAAGTGATTTCTAAACAAAATAAAGCATGGGGGAGTTTGCTTTGAATATTAAAAATGAATTAGATGGAGGCGTATCTAAGATGACGACCGGAAGTGTAGTGAGGAGCTCTGCCATCTGTACGTTCTCATCTGGCCAGTCCCAGCAGTGTGACTTTACATTACATTACCATTCCTCGATCGTTTCTCTGAGGTCCCTGGGGATGCCCAAGGGCAGAGCGGTGACACCGGGCAAGAAAGCAGGCAAACTGCAACCTCCAGAGTTCCGGCGCGGCCTGCTAGAGCCTCTAACATGGCGACTCAGACGACACCTGACCCCCCCGGCAGACCTTGCTGTGGTTATGCTTGCCATTAAAAATGAATTAGGTTGTGTTTTTGGTTTGTGGTACTCAGATCCAGTGTAGTTCTGCTTTAGATTACTTGCTTAGGTTTATATTTTTCATTTAACAGTATGTCAGCCTGATTTGCCTTGTTTCACTGCAAAATGTTACTGTGGTTTATAAAATTCTAATATGACCAAAAAAATACTAAACAAATTGCGATATAGCAAGAAATGTTCTTTCTCCTGCTTCACCCCACTGAGTATAATGAATTACAGGAGGTTTAAGGTAATATAAATACTTTTCATTGAAAACTCAATGGAAGTATTTGTAAACTGGTGAAGTGTACCGAAGAGGTTTATTTCAACCTTCCTTAACCACTTTCCGCCGGAAGTGACGTCGCCTCCCACCCACCCCTCCCACCGCCTTCTGGTGCCTCTCTGGGCTCTCCCTTGGTGATCGAAGACGGAAAGCAGAGATCAATGTTTTTTTGAGGAATTTTTTCTCATGCTTTCCAGGGTAGAGGAGATATCTGGGGTCTTATTGACCACAGATGTCTCCATAAAGAGGACCTGTCACTCCTTATTTCTGTTACAAGGGATGTTTACATTTCTTGTAATAGGAATAAAAGTGATCAAAAAGAAAAATTTAAGAGACAGTGTAAAAGTAAAAAAAAAAGTAATATAATAAAAAAAATAAAATTTAAAGCGCCCCTGTCCCCTTATATTCGCACACAGAAGCAAACGCATATGTAGATCCCACCCGCATATGTAAACGACTTTCGGACCACACATGAGGTAATGCTGGGAATGTTGGGAGCAATATTTCTAGCACTAGACCGCCTCTGTAACTCTAAACTGATAACCTTTAAAAAAAAAAAAAAGTAAGCGTCAACTATAGAGATGCCGTAGTTTTGTGCCATTCCATGAATGTGCACAATTCTAAAGCGTTTGTTTGGTATCTATTTACTCGGCGTAACATTTATATTTTACCAACAATTGGGTTATCATTGGTGTTTTCTTGCATTAAAATTGTGTATTGTGAAAGTGTATTTTTTCCCCAAAAATTGCTGCGCAAATACCATGTGAAATCTTGTGTGTGTGTGTGTGTATGTATGTATGTATGTATGTATGTATATTATAATATTACGGTTTAGGGGTTCTGAGTATTATTTTTTTTTTTTTAGCAAAAAATTTTGATTTTTTTACATGTAGAAGAGAAATGCCACAATTGGCCCAGATGCGAATTGGTTAAAATATGAAAAATTTGTAGACCCCATATAGCAATATAAATTGGAAACCTGGTTAGAAGCCATGAATAAAACAGACAAATATCAATTTTGATCTCTAAAATTAAACTTGTGAACATGCAGCTGGTCTGCTTGTACACCTTCATCACCACAGTAATAACTTCATTACACAGTGAACACATATGACACGGATATATTCATGTTTGCACTAGTTCTGTAGTTGCCATGTTACCCTTTTTCATTCAGTGTACTTTGTTGTCACATGATATTGATTGCTACTTTTTTTAGTAACCCTGTTCACGAAGGACGTTAGATAAGAAAGTTAAGCAAGAATCATGGAAGACTGCCAATTAAAGGAATTGTAAGGGTACATAAAACAAGTGCCGTTATATCAATAGGTTATGAATTAATTCATTGCCTGTTACATGCAGACATATGTGCAGGGCAGAGCAGCAATCCCTATGTAGTCTGATGATCTGATATATCAATTAGTAAAGCAAGCTAAGATCATACTCATACTCTATATTTCCGCAGTAAATCTTTAAATTGCTATGTTTCTGAAATGCAAAGAAGTAAATCTTTGAATTTTAAAAGGGGATGTATGGGTTTTTTTTTGTTTTTTAAGTATCATACTTACCTAGCTGGATGCAGTATCAGTTCCCTGACACCTCTAACATTGAGAACCGAGCGATTGAACACTGCCAATCACTCGGTTCTCACCACTCCCTGACTATCAGTCAGCAGCTCTCTGCTCTGCCCCCTGCACTCACTTGAGTGCTGGGCTGTGGAGGGGGCGGGAGCAGCTGGCTCAGGCTCTCAGCAGCTTAATGAGGGGCTGATCTAGGTGCTAGTTCAGGCATGTGGGCTGATCCCGACTTCATTGTCACGATCTTGCCCGATCCCTGTGATGTCAGCCGACAGCAGGCTTCCGCCCGCTGTCTGAAGATGGGTCACAGGAGTGCAGAACGAACTGCACTCCTGTGATCCACAGGAAAAGTACAGCCAACCTTAAAGTAGTTATGAATATACTATGGGATAGAGGCTTTCTAATGCAGTAATAACTATGCAGGCATTATAACTGCTTTTTGTTTTCAGAAATGATCTGTCTTGCCTATTTTACAAGTTAAATGTTAAGTCCTGTGACCATGCATTTCTTTTTCCTGTTAGTGGGGGGCGGGGTTACAGGACACTGTGCAGACACACTGCATGCCTGTATTCTATAGTCTGTTCAGTCTGAGGCAAGATTCAGGCTGTGCTTGAGCAGGGGATGTGTTCAAAAGGCAAGTTGTGATTGGGAAGGGGGTGTGTGCCAGAGGCAGGCTGTGATTGGTCAAAGGGGTATGGTGGGGGAATGAACTATGCGATACAGGCAAGCTGTTTGTCTGCTCAGCGTCCTGTGCCTCAAAAGATGAAAACTGACCGTGCAAGAACAGGTCAACATCTGTTTTGTGTGTTCAGTTTAGACTTTAGAGCAAGGAAGAAAGGTGACTGGCAAGGTCAATCAGGTACTTCAAAAGGAAGAAGTACATGAAAATGATAGAGACTATGATTTATAAAATACACATACAGTATGTGAACACACATAGAAATAATAAATATTTAGGGGAACATCTACTTTAACAGTGCAGTGATTGACATGGTTGAATGTCTGGAATCTTGACTTTAAAGTAGTTAAGCCTCTATAGTTTAATCATACAATCCCCTCTGTAAAATAACATTGTGTGTCCCAGTGGCTGTGTTATACATACATATATTTCTGCCTTTTTATATCAGAGTGTCTCCCGGTGCTCACGTGACTCCTCTGCTCGCTCCTCTCCCCGTCTGAAAGCTATAGCAGGAGGGGCCAAGAACTCCCGTTGATGTCAGCTGGGGAGGAGAGAGAGAAAGAGAGCCAAGCAACCACTTGAGCGCTGGGAGACGCTCGGATATAAGGTTCAGATCTGCATTTTATTTATATAACACAGACACTGGGACACATAATGCTATTTTACATAGGGGATTGTATGGTTATACTGTAGTTATGATAGCAGCAGGAGGGGAGGGCTGGGGAGTGGACGGAGCTGACAGGCAGGGAGGGGATGGGGGTGAGCAGGGAGGAGAGCTGCAGGTGACGGACGCACGTAAACTGACCAAGGTGTCGGGGCTCAGCAGTCATGATGAACCATAGTCAGTTGACAGGGGGGAAGGCAGAACCAGGCAGGGTGAGCCAGATTTTTTAGGTTATACAGGGGGCCAAAATACACAGTACAAGCACTGTGCTGCTATTCATGCTTTAAGGGAACAGGATCTTCTTTTTTTTTTTTTGGTAGCAAACACTTTAATTTTGACCAGGACAACATTAGGATTATGTGGGTAATGCAGTGCAAAGAGCAATGATGATGCAATAAGTGATTACTTGTATGATTTCTGCACTTTACATCTCATTGCTGGTTTTTACACTGCGTGAAATATCCCCTTTAGCATGTTTATGTTCTCCAAATGTTTTTATGTGTTTCCTGTGGATATTCAGGTTTTCTGGAATCTAAATAAACGTACTTCAATGCTAATTGACTGTGACCTAAATTGACCCTAGTTTGGTCTGTGTTGTCACCATGCATTAGCAGTGTTGGATTGTAAACTACTTCAGGGGTTTGCCGACACTGCACATTTCAATAAAATTTGTGAAATACTGGACTGATCTCTTAAAGTTGAATCGCAATCCAAGTGTGTCCCATTGTTATCCATATGTTGCCCAATAAAAAGCAAGTAATATGCTGAATACATGCATTCCTCAGACTGTTATAGGTCAGTGTTATGATGTGTTCCTTGAATAATTCAGGTATGGATATTTTATACATAGTTACATTGTTTCAGCCAGGACCTATGTAACTATGCACATGGTATAGTGATTCCCCTGAAGCTGAAAATCACTGAAGTAGACACCATGGAGGTTATTTACGAAAGGCAAATCCACTTTGCACTACAAGTGCAAAGTGCACTTGGAAGTGCAGTCGCTGTAAATCTGAGGGGTAGATCTGAAATGAGGGGAATTTTATTATCCAATCATGTGCAAGCTAAAATGCCGTTTTTTTATTTTCCTTGCATGTCCCCCTCGGATTTACAGCGACTGCACTTCTATGTGCGCTTTCAGTGCAATTTCAAGTGCACTTTGCACTTGTAGTTTGCACTTGTAGTGCAAAGTGGATTTGCATTTAGTAAATAACCCCTCATGACTTCAGTGATTTCCACTTGCTTCCGAGTCCCACATTGAGTGGCTGCCCTGCTGCACTCTGAACCCAGAATTTCAGCTGCTCATCAAGGGCACCAATCAGAGAATGGTTTGCAACATCTGAATGAATGCAAAGCGTTTTCTGATTTGTAGGAGGTGGAGAGCAGGAGATCACATTAAACAAAATCTGATGTGATGAAAAGTCTGACCAGTAACTAGTTGTTCCCTTTACTATGGAGGTGTTTTACATAAATTATCATAATCTGTAAAAAAAAATTCTATTTATGTATGCATTTTCTTTACAGATATGCAATTCTTACCAAAGAAACTTGGCCTACATGGCGTGGAGATGAGAAAAAGGGCGTTCTCCATTTACTTCATTCTGTGAATATGGAGCCTGACCAGTTCCAGTTGGGCAAAACAAAAGTGTTCGTTAAAGCTCCTGAGTCGGTGAGTATCCTAGGTGCATGATGGGGTCCACAAACTAATGAAAACAACACTTTTTATATATTGCAGATTAAAAGAAACCTATAAAAACACTTAAAGGAGAAGTATAGCCAAAGCTTTTTTGGCTGTAGGTCACAGGGGCTCAGTTAGTTCTGCACTCTTGTGAGACATTTTTAGCCGACAGTGGGCTTTAGAAAAAGTCTCTCTAGACCATATGGACAGGATTCACTCGGATGCTTGGACCAGCAGCTGGCTCAGCCTCCCAGCAAGCCACTGAGAGCCTGAGCCAGCCGATCCCGCCTCCTCCCAGCCCAGTACTCTAATGAGCTCTGGAGGGGCAGAGCAGAGAGCCTGTTACTAACAGTCTCTGGCTCTCTGCTCACTGAGAACTGAGGAATCAGCTGTCTTTGACCTCTTAGTTCTCTTAGAAGCGGAGAGGGACTGATGCTGCATAAACCTAGGTGAGTATTTTTTTTTTTTTTTCTGAAATCTACATTTCTCTTTTAACCACTTGAGCTCTGGAAGATTTTACTCCCTTCATGACCAGGCTGTTTTTTGCTATTCGGCACTACACTACTGGCAATTGGCAACTGGTCATGCAACGCTGTACCTAAACAAAATTTATATAATTTTGTTCACACAAATAGAGCTTTCTTTTGGTGGTATTTGATCACCACTGTTTTTTTTCTATTTATTGTGATAGATTTGGAAAAAGACCAAAAATGTTGAAAAAAATATATTTTTACTTTCTGCTATAGAACATATCCAATAAAAAAAAATTTACAAAAAAAAAGTCTTCATAAATTTTGGCCAAAATGTATTCTGACACATGTCTTTGATAAAAAAAAAAAAATCTTAATAAGTGTATATTATATATTATTTTGGTTTGCGTAACAAACTATGGTGTGTGTGTGTGTGTGTGTATGTATGTATATATATATATATATATATATATATATATATATATATATATATATATATATATATATATATATATATATATATATATATATATATATGTATGTATATGTGTGTATGTGTGTATATATATATATATATATATATATATATATATATATATATATATATATATATATATATATATATATATATATATATATAATATGAGAGAGAGTTTTTTATTTTTTTCTATACTACTAATGGTGGTGATCAGTGACTTATAATGGGACTGGGATAGTGCAGCGGGCAATCTGACACCAACTGATGCTGGATGGAACTGACTAACAGCCTCTGAAATCACCAGTGACATTAAAACAGTGATCAGTGATAATACTATGTCTGTCGCTGTACTAATGACACTGGCTGGGAAGGGGTTAACATCTAGGGCGATCAAGAGACTAAATGTGTGCCTAACTATGTGTACTATGTGTAAAGTGTGGTGCTTTCCCTACTAGATCTCGGTTTCTCATCACTGCTTTGCAGTGATAATAAACTGACAGGTCACTCCCTCTGTACAGAGCTCTATGTGGTTGATTTACTAAAACTGGAAAGTGTAAAAATTTGGGGCAGCTGTGCATGGTAGTAAATTGGCTTCTAACTTCAGCTCGTTCTATTAAGCTTTTGCAAAAAAGTGGAAGCTGATTGGTTTCTATGCAGAGCTGCACCAGATTTTGCACTCTCCACTTTTAGGGCCCTTTCACACTGGGGTGGTTTGCAGGAGCTATTGCGCTAATAATAGCGCCTGCAAACCGACCCGAAAGTGCCGCTGCTTTGTCTCCAGTGTGAAAGCCCCGAGGGCTTTCACACTGGAGCGGTGCATTAGCAGGACGGGAAAAAAAGTCCTGCTAGCAGCATCTTCGTATACCGCTCCTGCCCATTGAAATCAGTGGGACAGCGCGGCTATACCGCCGGCAAAGCGCCTCTGCAGAGGCGCTTTGCGGTGGTTTTTAACCCTTTCTCGGCCGCTAGCGGGGGTAAAACCACCCCTCTAGCGGCCGAATACCGACAGTAAAGTGCCGCTTACAATAGCGGCGCTTTACCGCCGCCGCCCCCGCCCCAGTGTGAAAGGGCCCTTAAAGTGGTTGTAAACCCTGTTACACTACTTTTACCTACAGGTAAGTCTATAACAAGGCTTACCTGTAGGTATCTTAAATAGCTCCTAAACTTGCACAGTTTAGAAGATATTCAGTATATGCGCTGCTGCCGACGGTGCATGCGCACCGAAGAAACGGTCCTGGTGCCGTTTCTTCAGGAGTCGTGCCATGACCAGTGGCTCCAATTGCAGCTCTGGAGCCGCGAACCCAGAAGTACCTTCGGTGGAAGATGTCCGCGCTGTACTCGGAGGGCCGACACAGATCCAGGGCATCGTTCTAAGGTAAGTATTTCATAATGAGCTAGTATGCAATACATACTACCGCATTATGCCTTTGTCTTGCAGGGTTTTTTTGTTTTTTTTTGTTTTTTGCTTTTTTTTTTTTCTAGGTTTACAACCTCTTTATTAAATGGACCCCTATGTTTATCAACACAGTGCTCTGGGATGTGATTTGTACACAGCTGATCAGAAGGTCCCGGCCATGAATCACAGGCCGGGACTTGCTGACAGGCTCCTGCTGTGTACAATCACAGCCGGTGCTGTGCGGAGGGCTTGCATGCACACGCCCATAACCCTGATGTAAGCACCAATGTACGGATACGTCTCTTTGCCTACACTGGCTGCTCGCTTGCAGTTCATTGCGGATGGGTGGCAAGTGGTTAAATTTGAACTTGTTTTGAATGAGTGAAGGGGATAGTCTTTAGTCGGGTTTCCTTTCGGGGACGTTTTCCCTTACTTACTTTTCTGGTGATAGTCACACAAACAGCATTGAAACCCCCTTGAACCCCTGTCAGGTTTTAATTCTTGTCCGGGGTTCCCACAAGAGATTCTATGGCATTGGTTCCACTAACAGGCCAGATTTTAAGTATTACCTTGGGGAGATGCAGACTAGAATACTGCAATCACTGAGCAGCAAATGATATCACCTGTGATGTATTTCAGTTATTTTGGAAACCTGGCCTGTTAGCGGGTCCTGAGGACAGGAGTTGAGAACCACTGGCCTATGGACAACCAGAAATGTTACCACTTTTCATGAACCAGGCATGAGTCTCTTCTTTTAGTCTCACATTCTTTTATCTCTTGCTTTACTCTCCGTTTGCTACTCATGTTCGTTTTTTTGGGGGGGGGGGGTTTCCGCTGCCTGCCTGTTTATTTGCATGGTTATAGTATACTTTATACAGCAATCAGTGTAGCGCTGGACATAAGAGTGTAACTGGTGATTAGAAATTGGTGCACAATCTCTGATAATGCTAGGGTGTAATGCCGAATAAACAATGTAAATACACCAAAAATAATCATCTAAAGCTTATATCTATACAATACATAGTGATATTCCTTTTAAATATGGGACCATGCCAGAAATAGGTATGTGTGAAAAGAATAATAAAAGTGAAAAATAAAATAAAAAGTTCAAAAAAGTGTCCCAAATAACAATGTGTAAAATCCAAAAGAGATCCGGAGGAAGATATATTGCAGGATTCGGGAATATTCGATCCACCTCCAGTGCAGCCCACCACCAAATGGTAAAGATGAAGGCTTACCAGAAAGCCTGCGACCGCCCTTACTCAGGGGGGTCAGAACAAGCTTAGTTGTGGAAATGTCCAGGGATGATGGAGCCTCCGAGTCCTCTCTCACTACATCGGGCAGGCAGCCCACAGCAACGGGAACCCCGAAGAAGAAGTTCACAAGAATTCCCTCAATGTTTCTTCTCGGAAAAGGTCAGATATAAATGAGCCATAATGCAGAATCAGTGGGAGTCCCGAGTGTGTCACTAGCCACGTCGCCTACAACCAGATGCCATCAGGCGTCCCCAGCAGTCCGTCCTTACATCAGGTGCCCCCAGCAGAGTCCCTCCTTACATGCAGCCTGTGTCACATCAAATGCAGCCTATCTAGCATGGGTTGACTGCATGGACTCCACGGAGTGATGGCATCTGGTTGTAGGCGACGTGGCTAGTGACACACTCGGGACTCCCACTGATTCTGCATTATGGCTCATTTATATCTGACCTTTTCCGAGAAGAAACATTGAGGGAATTCTTGTGAACTTCTTCTTCGGGGTTCCCGTTGCTGTGGGCTGCCTGCCCGATGTAGTGAGAGAGGACTCGGAGGCTCCATCATCCCTGGACATTTCCACAACTAAGCTTGTTCTGACCCCCCTGAGTAAGGGCGGTCGCAGGCTTTCTGGTAAGCCTTCATCTTTACCATTTGGTGGTGGGCTGCACGTGAGGTGGATCGAATATTCCCGAATCCTGCAATATATCTTCCTCCGGATCTCTTTTGGATTTTACACATTGTTATTTGGGACACTTTTTTGAACTTTTTATTTTATTTTTCACTTTTATTATTCTTTTCACACATACCTATTTCTGGCATGGTCCCATATTTAAAAGGAATATCACTATGTATTGTATAGATATAAGCTTTAGATGATTATTTTTGGTGTATTTACATTGTTTATTCGGCATTACACCCTAGCATTATCAGAGATTGTGCACCAATTTCTAATCACCAGTTACACTCTTATGTCCAGCGCTACACTGATTGCTGTATATTTGATCTTTGCCTTATATCGAGGTTATAGTGTTTAGCAGCAGGATTTTACTCAATCTTTGTCACTTACGATTCATTTATTTTTCACATCTTCACATTTATGCACGTAGCGCGGTTCCTTATTTATTTATAGTTATAGTATACTTTGCCTCTCTTGCAAAATTCTATAATCTAACTTCATGTGAAACATAATGAACCACAAAAAAAAGAGAAATGTCCAGACTATGCTGAAATTTTGCAGCATCTGCAGTCATTTGTAGGGCGCCCCACCTGTTGCTGCAATGAGACAGTCATCCTCTTTAATGACGTGTTAGCCACACCTGAAAAAATAAAAAGTGCTAAAAATAATTCAAACACGTGGAGTGCAATCCGTACGTGACACTTGGCAAGTTATTCAGGCTGCTCTTCATTCATTTACACTGATCAAAGTAATGACATCTGACAGGCCCTGACACAGGGAGCATTTATCCTCATGCTAAGTGGATCATCATTATGCCTGAGTATTCAGACAGAATAGATGACACATTATATATTTCCAAAGGTATCTTGCAAATAATATTTAAAAGAGAACTCTGGTCAGTTCCCCTGCTCTGTGAGTGTGATTCAATAGCTGACATTAGGGTTGTCCCGATACCACTTTTTCAGGACCGAGTACAAGTACCGATACTTTTTTTCAAGTACTCGCCGATACCGAATACCGATACTTTTTTTTATGTCACGTGACAGTGTTTTTTTTAATTTTTTTTAAACAGTGCTTTTTTTTTTTTTTTTTTTTTTGGGGGGGGGGGGGGGGGTGAACGGTGTATGTGTGTGTGTGTGTTTTGTTTTGTTTTTTTTTTAAATTTACAATTTTTATTTTTTACAATAATTTTTTTTTATTCTTTATTGCAATATGTTTTTTTTTTAATCAGCCCTGTTGGGGGGCTTTGGTGAGATATCAGGGGTCTTAACAGCCCTCTGATATCTCCCCCTTGAGACAGAGAAAGAGACAGAGGATAGAGATTCCCCAGTCCCTTTCTCTGCAACCTCAGCTGCACTGAGAATGAATGGAGAGAAGACAGCGGCTTCTCTCCATTCATAAACTGACACATCGTAATCACAGGAGATTACAATGTTTCAGTTATGTGAATGGACAGAGTCAGCTGACTCTGTCTATTCACAAAGGAAGGAGGAGGGGGAGAGAGAAGGAGGGGGGAACGGAGGGGACAGCGGAGAGGCACAGAGGAGGAAAGAGGAACGGAGGAGGAGAACGGAGGAGGAGAACGGAGGAGGAGAACGGAGGGGGAGAACGGAGGGGGAGAGAGAAGGATGGGGGAACGGAGGGGACAGCGGAGAGGCACAGAGGAGGAAAGAGGAACGGAGGAGGAGAACGGAGGGGGAGAACGGAGGGGGACAGAGAAGGAGGGGGGAACGGAGGGGACAGCGGAGAGGCACAGAGGAGGAAAGAGGAACGGAAGGGACAGCGGAGGGGGACAGAAAAAGAGAGAAGAACGGAGGGGGACAGCGGAGAGGCACAGAGGAACGGAGGGGGCATGGAGGATAATGCAGTGACAGTCAGCGGTGAGCGATCACCGCTGTGTCACTAAAGCAGCTGAAAGCCGCTGGGGGAGAATCTTGTATCTCCCCCACGCGCCGATCACTGCTGACTTTTAGGTATCGGGGGAAGCATCGGGAGCATTTGCCCGAGTACAAATACTTGGGCAAATGCTCGGTATCGGTGCCGATACCGATACTAGTATCGGTATCGGGACAACCCTAGCTGACATCCATGTATACGAACGCCCACTTCTGTATTATACCCTGCTGATGGACAGCCCAGCTCTGCTTATGTGACGTATGCAATCATTCCTCCAAGTCTTTATGGCTTAAAGTGATTTTAAAGATCACCTTGTGGAACAACCCATTCAGTTTAAAATAGAAATGAAAGGCAAAACATTTGTGTATAGATCTACAAAAAGGGAAAAAAGGCATTTATGTTTTTTTCTTTTAGTGATCACATTCCCTCTGTTCCCATAAGCTGGATAAGAGTTGGGGGGGGGGAGAGAAGCAGCAGCACACTGAGCTTCCCAGTGAATGGCAGGAGGTGTGTGTGCGTGTGTGTGTGTGTGTGCGTGTGTGTGTGTGCGTGTGTGTGTGTGCGTGTAAATCTAAGAAGTGAACAGACAGCTGCTTCAGCTGCCCACAGTTAAAATGGCTGCAGCCAGACTTCGTCGGGGGAGATTCCTGCAGCATATTTGGCAAGTACAGAATCACGGTTTATATAAAATATGCAAAGTGGTTGGAGGAAAGCTTCAGAATGGCAAAGATGTTTTTATTACAAAATGTGAACAGACTGCAGTTCCTCTTTAAGTGTTTAATCCTCTGCATTGTGTAAAAAGGCTCTTTGATCCTGTATGAACAGATCCCCCCTCCCATCCTGCAGGATCTCTCTTGGCAAGGCAAGATGAGACACAGTGAAGGTAGTAAAGCTGCACATGCTCAGTTTGGTCTCTATTGCTGGAGAGAACATTTCCTTGTTGAGCTGAGCTTTTCAGGTCACGTGGTATGACATCACACATGTGGGCGTGTATACAGATCCTAAATGACAGCCCAGTCCCTCCCTCCTCCTCCATGCCCAGTAACTAAAAAAGTACACAGTGGGTGGGATGTCACATCTTGATTGATGGATGATCCGCCTCCCATAACAGCATGAGGACACAGGCTATAGTGGAAATCTCCTCCTACCCGAACAGGCAGCACTTAGGCAGACCCTGCAGTTAATCATGTGACCATGGTATACAGATCAGCTAAAAAGGTATATAGTGGCAGTATTTTAATGTAAAAATAAGGTTTATAAGCTGGGGGGGGGGGGGGTGACGGATTAACTATTTTCATATTACTGGGTTTAATAACACTTTTAAGGGTTGTTTTTGGCATTTCTGTTACGTGTATTTTTTTAAAGATAAAACTTACTGAAGCAATTATGTCTGCTCATAATGTGTCAGATTTGGAAATTGGTATTTATTTTCTGTTAACTTCTCAATTAACCATTTTAACAAATCTATTTGTATGAAAATAATATGAATAATTCACTGTAAACTCATTTGTCAACAATCTGCAGTATTTTATACCGGGACCCTGTTGCTGCTCCTGACTTCATATTGGTAGCAAACTGTTAATACTTGACAGCTGTTAGCACAAGCTCTGCAGAACACCCTACCGATCACAATGTTTGTGGCCTTGAAATTTCCTGTGCAGCACAGAGCACCATTATTTGTACATGTAATAGGCGGATGGAGTGGTATTTCCAGAGCCAGATTCAACCACTATTGTGTTTAGCTTGGAGACGATTTGTTCATGTGTTCTAAAAGGCAGAAATTTTGGTGGTCTGGTAAGATAGCGTGATCTGCTGGAATCTTGCCCTGTGCATGCAGAAGGCTTTCAATTCTAGACTAATTAAACAAAACTGTCATAAGAAAATAAAAATACGAAAAGCTGAAACTGAAGTAAAGTGAGCTACCCTGAGCTTGGTAAACATGACACCACTTCATTGTATGTGTAGACAGTAAGTACATGGCCAGAAAAAATAACAAATTAGTCCTTGCAGCAGAATTGAGGCCATTTTCATACGTGAAACCACATAACAGACACGTTGCTGCAATAAGATTTCTGCACCAGCTTGGTGTGCAAAGTTCAATGAATGGGCTCAAGTACAGATTTAGGCTTTTTTTTTTGTATTGCTTTTGGAGATATCCCCTCATCTCCTGGTCTTGCGCTACAAAGACAAGAAATTTGTTCCGGTGACACGCTTGCCCCTGACAGCTATTAATCCAAAAGACAGCATTCAATGCACAACAATGCAAAATATGCCTGAGGCAAAATATGTCTGTGAAGCACCGTTGGCATGTGGGGCATGGCCTGGTGGGAGCCCAGGCTGAGAGCGCCATTCACTCCAATACCAGTGGGTCCGCATTGATGTGCGGCTTCACGGGGGACATATCTTTTTCCTCATAGTTGCTTGGAGTCGAGACAAGCTCCTTCCCTGGCTGGCATTCACAGTGGTGGACACAGACATTTTTCATTACCAGTTCACAATGCAGAATGATCATTTACTGTTACTGAATTCCCATATTGGCAAAACACTGTTTCATGAGTAGGCAGACCCTCATTCTCAAGGTGACAGACAGACGGGATCTCTATTGCCTTGAGAAAGAGGGTCTGTTATCTCAATGTCTGCTTATATGGGACTTCAATAAACTGTCATTCTGGAACATTTTGTGAGTGTTGGCTGTTTTCTATGTTTGAAATTGTGAAGTGTCATCACTTAGCCAAGCACCCACCCCTCAAAAAGGATTACATGGGGTCAGTGCAGTATAGTTTGATGTACTATAGTCTATTAAACCACAACAGAGATTCTAACCTTTGCCACCTCTACTAGAAGTGTGTTTGTTACAGCTTCTTTCACCTTTGGAGAGACATCCCATCACTTCCTGTCCCTCTGATACCTTGTCACTGTAACGGGGAGTGAGGTGAAATCTTCCCAATTGGGACATAGATATTAAAGCCTAACAGCTGTTCCGTACACATTAATAGGGAAGAGTGAATCCTAGTTCTGAAAAACCACCTGAGCGATCCCACTAGGAAGCTGTCACCAGAATGCCTCGACTGCTTATGATTGGCACAATACAGATGACTGCTTCATGGCAGGGTTCGCTCAGGTGGGTTTAAACTAGGATCTGAACTTGCCTAAGCTCAGAGTTTGGTTTGGAAGTGTGATTGAATGGACTTTGAAAAAGAGCATGGTTTTCAGTGTCGGGGGTGATGATGAGCATCCAAAAGACAGTAGATTTGTTGGCCTTGCATATAGGTAGCAATGTCAGTGGTGTAGAGTGACCAAACCAGAGCACAAAACTGCTTTACCAAAATATCCGCTCTGTGGTAGTTTGTCCTCAGAGGATTATAGTGGCTTCCATTGCTACCCACTGCTTCTGAAAATCCTAGTTCCCTGGTTGCTATGCTAATTTGGTGGTTTTGGTATTTTAAAAATCAGACACTGAACAAGTATGTGGATAAAGTACTCTGTCTTCCTTGATTTGTACCAGGTCGGAGACGGAGTATTGAAGCATGGATATGTGGCACGCTTGTGCAACTGGGAAAAATCGGCTAAATGCCTTTTGCAGTAGTCAAGGGAACATCAGTACTGGAATTGTCAATAGGTTCATCTGAAAATGTTACTTGCCTGTCTCATGTTGACCAAATGATTTCACAACTTTCTGAGACATTTACTAAGAACAAGTATGAAGATCGCATTTCTTAATAGATCTTGCTACTGGTTGTCCAATCACAAAGCTTTATTAATAATCTGACATCACCTTTATAAATTGATGAAAATCTTTAAAATGGACAAAAAAGGAGAGAACCTTGTAAAATGCTGTATTTTTAAGTTGTATATCAAAGTTATTTGTGTGCAGAGCTGTTATAAGGTCTGCAGTTCACTAGCTAATTCTGCCTAATATAAAATGTAGCTGGAAGCCTGACACTGGCAAACAAGGCTCTGGTTTTCTTCTACTTTAAGCGTGAACCAAAAACCAGCAATCTGACACCGAAACCCAAAAAAAAAGCTTGTCGGGCAAATTGCAGATGTTTTTTTCTTTTAGGATGGGTAGAATAAAAATGTAACTGTAGATGTATCAATGCTAACCAGTGGCCTCCTCTTACTAATGTACTAAAGCATACATTACAAAGGAGGTGATTTATAAAGAGTTTGCAATGCATAGCTATTCACCCAGTAAAAGCGCATAAACATTTGCTCCTTGTAAATGAGGCAAAAAAACAATCTAAACAGGCTATATTCTGTGCTTTATCGAATATAAACCATTGCAAATTTCCTATAATACTTAGCTCCATGTATTGGCCAAATGTGGTATTTTCTGTTTAGAATCAATTCTTTACATTCAAACAGCACCAATTTTACAATTTGTTTTTTGCCCCATTCCCACAAAACGAATGTACATATACATTTCTCTGGGCGTGTGGCCATGCAATTTCTTTATAAATCAACCCCAAAGTAAAAAAAAAAAGCAGCCGTATAGGTCCTCTTGGTGATATTTTAGGATTATAATAAAATATATGTGCTGTAAAGAAAATAGGTGTCAACGACTCACCACAAGAACATGTGCAACCAGCAGAGTCTAATGTATCAGACTAATCTATACATATATTATGTATGTATTATGAGTGTTTATGTGATTCTTGTTTTTTCGCCATGTGTAGCTATTTCTGTTGGAGGAGATGCGTGAAAGGAAGTATGATGGCTACGCTCGAACGATTCAGAAAGCCTGGAGGAAGTATGTAGCCCGGAAAAAATATGTGGAAATGCGAGAAAAAGGTATGAAATAGGCTGACTTGTCTGTCATATGTGTAGGCCAGCAGTGTCCTATAAATAAATGCCTAATTCACCAGTATGTTTTATATGTTAAATGGCATCACTCAAATCAAAACATTTTTGTAGTTTTGGATAGCATAAAGAATGGTTGGAACCCCTGTCGATTTATGTATGTATTTATTTTTATTTGTGGATGCCTGTCCAGGAGATATGACAAGTATTTGTCATTGGTATAGAACAGGGGTCTCCAAACTGTGGCCTGGAGGCCAAATGCAGCCCTTTGCTGGTCTTTATGTGGCCCTTAGGGCACTTCATCCCACTGATATGAGAAACTACTCTGCCCACTAACACCAGCAATAGGGCAAAATTCCTGCCACTGACACCAACAATGGGGGCACTATTCCCCCCCAATACCAATGGTGGGTCACTGTTTACTCTCACTCACTGATGCCAGAAAAAAATGTATATTCCCGCTGGCCACAGTCCAGCCTGAAGGACAGTAAACTGGCCCTTTGTGTAGAAAGTTTGGAGACTCCCGGTTTGGAATGTATTGCTTTCAATAATGTGCTATATTTTCAGAATGTTTGTAAAAGTCAGTCCCTTCCCCATGAAGGTTTATGATAGAATGTGTTTTACCATACCTTTATAAGCACACACAGTCATGGCCTGTTTATTCAGGCACAGGTGATCTACCTTTTATGATTTGGGGCTTTGTTAGAAAACCAGAGCACTTGCAGAAAAGCAATGCAAATGCAAACATGAAAGTGCATACAAATGACCTGAAGATAATGTTCCCCATGGTACGTTGCACACAGTGCAGAAGTACTAAGCAATTAACCACAAGCTGCCAAGGTAACGGCAGAAAAATTATCTCCATGTAAAACTACTGGGAAGTCTGGTAAATAGACATTACATTGCTTATATGTTTTGTAGTGTCAGGATCTCAGGGAATATTATTTAGTCTTCCACTATTACACAATAAAAAATATAATTTTTTTTATTATTGTCACAATTGTGTGTCTAATTTTATCTGTTACAGCTTCTGATCTTTTCCTAAACAAAAAAGAAAGAAGGCGCAATAGCATTAATCGGAATTTCATTGGAGATTACATTGGTATGGAGGAACATCCAGAACTTCGACAGTTTTTGGGAAAGCGGGAAAAAGTAGACTTTGCAGACACTGTGACCAAGTATGACCGCAGATCAAAAGTAAGTTGAACTAATTAAAGTAGACTTCAATTGTTGAGCTTAGCCAATCAGTAAAATAGATTTTAAAAGTAAATACCCGAAAAGATATCGATGGGATGCAAAACTGGATCATATATTAGAATTACACTATGGAAGGCATCTAATTGTTAAACCAGGACAGATGGGACACTTTTTTATAATTTGAGCACTGGACGCTTTTTATTTATATGGACGATCTTTTACTATTTATTGATAGTGCACATGTATTTGAGAATATATACTTTTAAGTCTTTTAGATATTTGATTGGCAGTTACACATTGGTGTTATACACGCTTTATATACAAGTGCAAATCTATGACACTTTAGGGTGTTTGATATTGCTGCTATATAATTGTTTCTATTGAGTGCATGAAAACAAACATTGAGATATGTAATAGGCTGTATTAGCATTACCTACATAAAATAAGTGGTGTTATGTTTTAGCGGAATTAAGAGCTACTTCCCTTCTGCTGCTATAAAGAGAGTCTTTCTTGGTGCATCTCCACCATTCAGGGGAAGCCTTGTATTTTTTTTACCAATGAATACAAGGCTTCCTCTGACCAGGGTTGAGAGGCAGGCAGCTTAATACCTTCACCAATCAAAATAATCAAAATAAAAGGCTTCTCCTGAATGGCGGAGATACCAAGAATGACTCTTTATATGCAGCAGCCAAGGAGAATTCACTGGTATTGCTGCTGGAACACAGCAGTGCTTGGACTGTTTGGATCAAACAAACTATTCAAAGTGAAACAATATTTAATTATTATTATTATTATTATTATTATTATCTGATCACTGATCCCAGTGCTATGTGTTCAAAACCATACTGTAAAGCTTCTGCATTGAGTCTTACCTTTAAGTTGATCCTGGTGATGGTCCAAGTTGTCACTTGACATCCTTTTCCATGGCTCTAATCTCCAATCTACGTTTCTTTGTTCATGGGCTTCTTCTTTTTTTTTTTTTTTTTCCAAAATCTTTTTATTGGTTTTTAAAAAGAGAAACAAAAACAGATAAAGAGTACAAACAGTTAAACATACATTGGTCTAATATGATGTCTATGTGATCCTTGCAAGAATTACGCTGTCACCTTATTCATGAAAAATATATTATGACATCAGTCATAGCGGTACAGTTTACTGGGTCATGGTGGTGCTATGTGCAGTTGTACATGGTAAAATAGCATATTGTAGATTATTGTGTACACCTGGCACCCGCTTGGGAGCTACTTTGTGATTGGGGTCTACTGAGAGGCCTCTGAAGCGGTGGAGGGATCTGCCAGCCACTTAGACCAGACTTTGCTATATTTGTTGGGGCAGCCTCTGTTGTCATATGTGTCTTTATACAGAGGTAAGCTATTGTTAATTAATTGTTTCCACAGGGAGAGAGGAGGGGGGGTTGGTTTGCGCCAACTAAGGGCTATAGCTTTACGGGCATAGAACAGGAGCAATCCCACCAGTGTGCGTCCCGCCACCGTAGGAATTAGTTGTTCTACCAGGCCTAGTATGCAGATTGACATTGATGGTTGTAGTGGCACAGAGGTGATTTGTGTGATAAAGTCCAATATCTCCCTCCAGTATCTGACAATTGCCGGACAGGTCTAGAAGATGTGGGTGAAGTCCCCAGGAGTCCCACCACATCTCCAACACCCGGGAGGGGAGTCGGGGTTCATTTTGTGTAGTCTGTGAGGGGTAAAATATGCCCGATGGACTATCTTGAATTGGATCAGGCGATCTCTCAGAGAGACCAGGCAGCTAAATGGGAAATCCCATATGTCAACCCAGTCATCGTTGTCAAAATTGGGGATGTCATGGGACCATTTAGATCTTAGCTTTTCCATAGTCGGGAGGGAGGTGACAGTCAGGTGTGAATATAATTGAGAAGTGGGTTTTTTCGCACAATCTGATCCAAGAAGGTCCTCCAGTGAAGATTGGACTAGTTGAGGAGGGGAGTTGGAGAATTGGTGACTGAAGGCATGGGAGAGTTGAAGGAATCGGAAAAAATAGGACTGTTGTATATTAAAATCGGAGTTTAGTTTGGAGAGCGGGACTAGGGATTGATTGGAGATAATCTGTGCCACCGTTTTAATGTTAAATTTGGTCCAGGCATGAGGCTCAGGTAGTTTATAGATGTGCTCCAGGGTTGGGTTTATCCAAAGGGGAGCATTGGGTGAGATTGCCTGTTGAGGGTATTTTTCTAATTTGAGACCTGCCCCCCATGCACGCAGTGTAGTGCGCATGGAGGGTGTCAGTGGATAAGGGGCTCGAGGGCCTCGAAAAAGCAAAAATTTGAGCGCCTCTAGGGATCCCAACACTGCCGTCTCGACCATGGTAGCTGGGTTGGAGGTGTGCGGATTGTGCCACCAAGCAGCTGTTACTAGCTGGGCGGCCAGATAGTACTTGTATAGATCCGGACACGCCAAGCCACCTTGGGAGGTCAGGCATATCAGTGTTGACCAGCTGTATCTGGGGGATTGGGACCCCCATAGGAAAGAGGCGAGGAGGCGATGTAGTTGTTTGAAAAAGGATTTAGGAATCCACTGTGGAGAGTGGCGGAATAAGTATGTAAATTTGGGGAGTATTTTCATTTTAAACAAATTAATGCGTCCCAACAGTGAAAGAGGCAACGATTCCCACGCCTTCAGCCGTTGCCGAGTCTCCTGAACCACCGGGGACAAGTTGAGGGGTAAGAACTCAGAAGCCTGCCTGGAGACCACCACCCCTAAGTATTTAAAATTCTCGACCCATTGTAGAGGGATGTCCGTGGGAGCTGTGTCACGGGCTGCAGAATCCGGGGAACAGGAGAGATTTTGTCCAGTTAACCCTGAGGCCCGTGACAGAGGAGAAGGAGTTGAGGACCTGCAGGGCTCCCTCGAGTGATGGACCCGCATCATTAAGGAAGAGTAGGAGGTCATCCGCATACAGGGCGACCCTCTCCTCCAGCCAGCCAACCCGCAGTCCCCTAATGTGAGGAGAGGTGCGAAGGGACTCGGCAAGTGGCTCCATCGCGATGGCAAATAAAGCCGGAGAGAGAGGGCAGCTCTGTCGCGTGCCCCTGGACAGATGAAAGGACCGTGACAGGCCCCCTCCCAGCTTAATAGCCGAGGTGGGGTCACGGTAGAGGACCTTCATCCATTCAATGAAGATCAGGGGGAACCCCATCCTGCGGAGGACCTCCCAGAGAAAAGGCCACTCGACCGTGTCGAAGGCCTTCTCAATGTCCAGGGAGGCCACCACTCTAGATCCTTCATTGAGATGTTGTGCGTGTATGTTGGTGAACAGACGCCTCAAGTTAACGTCGGTCGCTCTATTGGCCATGAAACCAGTCTGGTCAGTCTCAATGATAGATGGTAGTAGGGGCTGTAGTCTCGTGGTTAGTAATTTGGTGAGAATCTTGAAGTCTGTATTAAGTAGGGCGATTGGTCTGTAGGAGGCACAGGATGTGGGGTCTTTAGACACTTTATGAATGAGAATGACATGGGCATGGCCCATGGAAGCTGGGAGGGCACCATCAGTCAAACATTGGGAATAGAGCTGGGCCAATTTGGGGTCCAATAGGTCCCCATGAGTTTTGTAGAACTTAATGGGTAGTCCATCTGGGCCCGGAGACTTCCCCGCGGGAAAGGACCTAATCGCTTTCAGTACCTCCTCCGGGGTAATCGGCCTCACTAGGGATTCTCTCTCCCCATCAGACAACCAGCCAAGTGCCAAGGGGTCCAGCCAAGGTGCGAGGTCCCGCGACTGGAAGTCCGATGGTAGCACTGAAGTATAGAGAGAGCTGTAGTACTGACGGAAGGCTTCAAGTATGTCTGGCAGGGAAGAGGCCGACCCTCCCGAAGGGGACACCACACTAGAGATCACCGTCAGCGGTCTGTCATGTTCTGCAAGCATCGCCAGAAGGCGACCGTTGCGGTCTCCTTGTTCAAAGAACCGTTGTTTGTTGCGGTAAAGGTCAAGTCTGGTAACTTCGGTGAGGTGGAGGTGTAGCTTACGTTTCGCTGCATTGAGGGAGTCAAAGTGTGCGTCAGTGGGGTCAGCTGCATAGATGTCTGATTGGGATTGCGCAGTGGTCTGTAGGGCAGTAGTGGTAGCCGCTTGTTCTCTCTGGATCCCAGCAATAGAAGAAATGTATTGCCCTCTGGTAAAAGCCTTAAAGGCATCCCAGGTCACCGTTGTGGAGGAGGATCCCGTATTAAGATCCCAGTATTCCACTAAGCGTGGTGGAATGGTGTCTGCCAGGTCAGCATGAGAGATCCAATGGGTCCCCAGGCGCCAAAGGGAGGAGGAACGGGAGGACGGGGAACGAACGGTAAGGAGTAGGGGGCAGTGATCTGAGAGTCCGCTGGGCAAATATGAGGCATCAAGTACATCTGTCAGCATAGTCGGGTTGGCAAAGGCGAGATCGATGCGGGAGGAAGTTTTATGTGTATTGGAGAAACAGGAGTATGCTCTGGTCATGGGATGTTTCCATCTCCACACCTCAGATACACCTAGCGCCTCTGCCCATGAGAGCAAGTCAGTAGAGAATTGTTTGGGGGGGGTAGGTCTGTCCAGGTCCGGGGCCAGAATGGCGTTGAAATCACCCATTAATAACAGTCTAGCAGGGCAGTATGGAGTGATTTTCTCTAGAATGGTGTATAAGGTGGAGGAGGAAAAAGGAGGGGGAATGTATACACCTACTACAATATACCGGACACCCCAGACAGTGAACACTATTAGTACATATTTACCCTGGGGGTCAGTGTGAACATGTTCCATCACACATGGGAAGGATTTACTAATTAGGATTGTGACCCCTCTGGCATATGTGGAATAGGAAGCATGGAAGGCTCTCTGGATCCATGGCTTTTTCAGCGCCAGTAGTTTGCTGCCCATAAGGTGCGTTTCCTGTAAAATTACTATATGCGGGGAGTGCAATTTGAGGTACTTGAAGAGTACCGCTCTCTTAAATTTAGAATTGAGCCCCCGGACATTCCAGGACAGCGCACTGAAGGTGGGGGCGTCACGTCCTGTCATTGTGCGGAGGTCTGGCGGGGAAGAAAGGAGGAGTGAAGCAGGTGCACGTGCACAGCTCAGGAGCAGCAAGGACCCAGGGAGCCTGTACCAGGTGGAATCATGACCTATGGAAGACCAAATAGACAAACGAACATGAATAGATATAACACTGATAAACAATACCCGTGATGACACTGAGGTGTCAAACCTGCCCTCATCTGATGACATCCCCAGAAAATTTGGGGAGTGATCAGATCTGGCCTATACCCAAAACTCAAAAACAGTAAACCCTTAAACTTTAATTAGCAACAGTTCAGTGTTGTGTTCCAACACTTGTGGAAGCTCTTAGGTAGGGGAAGCAGGTTGCGGACAGTAGCACAGTCAAAAAAAAAAAAAAAAGAGAAAAGAGGAAAAACAAAATTGGTGGTTGCCGTTGGAGCTCCGCAGACAGGAGCGGATGGTAGTCTGTGTAACAAAGGGCATTGAACAACCAATTGGGGTAATGGTGAATTAGAGCAGTGAGAAGACCTAGGGATGGATGGTGCATAATATTGTGAGTTAACATGGGACAGGAGCTAGTCCTGTTCAGGGGGATTGTGATAGTTAGCTGCTCCCAGTATGTTGTAATCAACTATGGATCCATGGTAGTATGTTGTCAGCGGGTATCTAGCCATGCAGCAGCAGCCTCCGGGGTGTCGAAGAAACGCGTGTTGTCACCATCAGTGATACGCAGCCTGCTGGGATATAATAGACCAAAGCGTATTCCCCCTTTCTCGGAGCCAACGTCTTACATCCGTAAAGGACTTGCGGCGTTGCTGTACTTCCTGAGAGAAGTCCGGGAAAAAGCGCAGTTTGGTATTTTCGTATTTAATTTCAGGCATGGCGCGCGCTGCTGCCAGAATGCGATCCTGGTCGTGGTAATTTAATAGCCGCAGCAGGAAGGGGCGAGGAGGGGCCCCTGGTCTTGGAGGGAGCAGTGGGACCCTGTGGGCTCTTTCCACCACGAAGGTGGGAGGCATATCACCCAGGCTGAACAGAGTGGACAGTAGTTCAGTAAACTCAGCTGGTCTGGGACCCTCAGCTCTCTCAGGTAATCCAAGTATGCGGATGTTATTCCGCCTGAGGCGGTTCTCTGTGTCTACAGCACGCTCCTGGAGCGCCTTCACTTGGAGCTGCAGGGCCCTCACCTCCCTAGAATCTGCCCGGACTGTATCCTCCTCCGTGGAGACTCTGTCCTCCACCTCTGTGATACGGGACCGGAATTTGTCCATATCCTGACGGATGAGACCGACATCTATGGTCAGGAAGTCGATTTTGGTTGTCAGAGTTTCCTTGCATGCTGTAATGGCCGCCAGGATTTCCGCCCCCGTGGGGGCCACCGCCGCCCCTGGCTCCGCCTGCGAATTCGCCGCCATAGTGGCAGCGGGCCGCCTCGTAGAGGATTTGGTCACCGGTGGGGGGGTACGAGAGGCCTTCGGACCAGATTTTGTGTAGCGGGTCCTAGGGTGACCCATCCGAGGTCCGCCCCGCGATGAAGGAGGTTCCTAGGGGGATGACTATGCCGCCGCTCGTCCCGTGGATTGGGGCACCTGAGCGCGGAGGATGTATGTGGCCTCGTAGGCCGCAAGATGGCAACACCACCGGCCGGCCGGGATCCGCAATTTGGGCTGGGATTGATGCAGGGGGTGCCCAGGAAACTATAGGGCTGATCTGGAGTCTCACCGGAATGTTCACTGCTGAGGATGGCTGTAGATTGAGTCAGGATGTGCAGAGCTCCACAGCAGCACGTCTGGCTTGTCTCACACGCCCCGTGCTGTTTTGCTGGGGCACAGATGATGGCACAGGGATGGCAGTGCTATAATGCTGGGGCACAGATGATGGCACAGGTATAGCAGCGTTGTATTGCTGGGGCACTGATGATGACAAAGGGATGGCAGTGCTGTATTGCTGGGGCATAGAGAAATCAATGCTGTATTGCTGGGGCACAGATGATGGCACAGGGAAGACAGTACAGTATTGCTGGGGCACAGATGATGGCACAGGGAAGACAGTACAGTATTGCTGGGGCACTTTAGTACCTGAGTGTGGAGGATGTGTCTGTTGTAGTAGGCCATAAGATGGCGGCGGATCTCTGAGGTATAATGTTGGCCACGGCCCGATGGAGACACAATCGGCCACAATTTACGATGGGTCTGGTGAGGATGCTGTCCGGTGATTGTTAGGGAGAGTTTGGAGGCTCTCCAGGTTGTATTTCATGCAGCATGGCGATGGATTTGATCAGCAGGCTGCGGGCGCCCAGAATCAGCCTGTATGGATTCTCAGGTGGCCGTTCAGGCCCCCCACACAGTCCAGCTGTCTTCCAGGGACAACCTCCAGCTATGTGTGCTATTCAGCTGCCTCTCACCCCGCGGATCGCTTCACTCCAGCCCGGGGATGACGGAGGCTCCGTAGGCCTCAAGATGGCGGCAGGTCTCTGAGGTATAATGTCAGCCACGGCCCGATGGAGACACAATCTGCCACAATTTCCGCTGGGGCTGGTGAGGATGATGTCTGGTAACTGTTAGGGAGCATTTGGAGGCTCTCCAGGTTGTAGTACATGCAGGATGGCGACGGATTAGATCAGGATCGACGGAGCTCCAGAGCAACACGTCTTTCTCCCACTACATCCGGACACGCCCCCATGGGCTTCTTCTTTTTATTTATTTTTTTGCTGTTCATTTTTAACAGCCACAAAACATAGAAAAAAAACTGCTTTTAATCACAAAGAACACCTTTTGGGGCTTAGAGAGAATGGAGTCTATGTAAACTTGTTTGAGATCAAATATCACAAACTATGTTACTTGCAGTAATTATGAGTTTGTACGATATGAAAGACATTAAAATAATTACACAAATTGTAACCCCAGTACAGGTGGTCCCCAGGTTACAAACAAGATCGGGTCTGTAGGTTTGTTCTTAAGTTGAATCTGTTTGTAAGGCGGAACAGGTACATTTTTTAAGTGTAGTTCCAGCCAAAAAAACAATTTTTAAGCTTTTTGGATAGCATAGGGAAAGGTTAACACCCCTGCAACTTTGTTTTACTGTCTGTGCCCCTGTTCAGAAGATTTCACCTCACTTTCTGTCCCAATGACAATTGGATTTTGAAAATTTTGGGTTGTTGTGGGAACAAGTCTTGGTGATAAAGCATCAGTGGAGGTACCTTTTTCCCATAATAACTCTTAAAGTAGTGAACTTCCCTTCCTAGGGGTAGATTTCCTCTCACTTCCTGTTGTCTCCCACCCCGTTTGTAAGTAGGAGTCGTTTGTAAGTCGGATGTTTGTAACTAGGGGACCGCCTGTATAATAGAACTCCTTAATCCAATTTTGCCTTGCAGCGAGCGGTCTGGGAGAGCATTTCAGACCCAAAAATACAAACAGGGGAACACTGCTAGCATAGTGTAGAGTTCTGATTTAGTATAGATGTAAACATATATTAATATTAATGCGCTCACATTTTTGAAAAAATTAGTAACAGCTTATCTGATTTCAAGTATACATTTACACTCATTTCAAATATACATTTCACTAGTTTTAAGGCTTCATTCGCATAGGCACTGTGGTCTGTACAACATGCCAACCTGTGTTACTCTGCGGGGGTACAGCAACTGTATGCTCTTATTCAAGAGGCATGCAAGGGTGGGTGAGAGGTCAGCCCCGAAATGCACACGGTCGATGTTCCAGGGCATGCACCCACCCTTCCACACCAGTCAAATTAGAATGTGCTGCTATGTCCTTACAGCTGCTGCTACCCCATAACATAGGCTTCCTGCACACGAAGGTGCTCATGAGGAGCTAGTCAGTACAGGAAAAACCCCACGTGACATCATTAACGCTTTCAGATTGCAATGTCACATGGGATATGTAGTCCTTAGAAATTCAAAGTAAACCACATAAAGAAGGTGAGAAGGCACCACAAAGCATGCAGGGAATCCAGGAAGTTGTGGAAAGAGATGAACAGCAAACAGGCAGCACTGACAACATGAAAGGAGAGTTTTCATGTAAGCTTATATTGGATTATCAAAAATAACTCTTTTATGAATTATAATTTCAATGCTGATGTTATAAAAGGAAAGTGTTTGCTGTGACCATAGAGCACTAATGATTACTGGAATTTGAATATAACGCACTATCTTTGCAATTGATCTAGGAAACTAGCTTAACCAGATGCTAATAATGTTGATTAGCATCACACTTATAAAATTAAAATAAGCCCAGTTGGTTATCAGGCTGATGAAGGGGTCCCTTGCAAAGCATTCCTAGGAACCAAAAATCCAACAAACTTCTAACGTAAGGCCTGGCTGGCGAGATCAACGGCATTCGATAGAAAGCAAAGGACTGGTATTATCTTAAGAGAAAGTATGCGGGGTCTTGGTTTCTCAGTGTGGCCCGAGATTACACAGCTGTGCTCTGACCACGTGGAGTAAAAATGATAGGCCTCTCAGCATGAGATAAATTGTTAAATGTGTTTTTAAAAGTGAGTGAATTACCGTTTATATCATTATTAAATTGGAACTCTACACTATGCTGATGGTGTTCTGTTTATCTTTTAATGACTAAACAGGAAGGGGTTCTTGGGATTTGTATTCACTGCTTTTCCGAAGTTGGATAAAAGTCTTTTCAGCTATTTTTTTTTCTAGGCGCCAGTGATCCCCTGTCAGCATGGTACAATGATCTGACTACTCTTTCTTGCAGTTTCCTGATTGGCAGGCTAAGATGACTGCCAACTGAGAAAGCTGGTAGATACAATACAGCAAGGAAGAACAAGCGTTCTATCAAAAACCCTTTGAGGCTCTTATGATGCCAAACAACTCTACAGAGAATATTCTGTATTCACTAAGATAACATTTACTGACTCAGTAAACAGCACACAGACCACTCCAAGGGTCTGCTACATACTTTGAGGGACCTTTGGGGGTTTGTGTGCTGTTTTTGGGTATGGTTTGGATTTTAAGCGGGATTCCCACACACAAAAAATAAGTCTGAGGTCCCCCTAAAATCCATACCAGAGCCTTAAAGCGCATCGGTGTGTGTGCACCCCCATCCTCTTCCTAAACCATGCCAGGCACATGCCCTCAATATGGTGGGTGGCCGCTTCCCCCACAATCCGGGCTAGTGGTTGTGGGAGTCAGCAGGTGGGGAGGCTTATCAAATAAGAGGGCCCCCAGATACTGCTCCCCCCCACATGAATGAGAATGAAGTACATTAAAAAAATGTCACCTAGAAATAGACACCCAAATGTTTGGCAAGTTATTTTAATATAAAAAAAAAAAATTGAAAAAAAATCCTGCATCGTAAATACTTTGGAACAGTGCGTTATCTAGGAATTGTTTTCTGGCAAGTCAGCAAGCATTGTGATTTACAAACATTGGGATCATCCAAATTGTCATGTGTATAGTATATTGATAATAAATGATATACCTCTTCTCTGCCATGGAATGGGTCATGTTGTTAATGAGCTTTCTGCTGGGTGTAAAGACGTTTTATAAAGAGTACAAATTAGAATTTATTTTGTCTGTCTGTTTTCCAGGGCATAAAAAGGGACTTTATACTAACCCCAAAATCTGTGTACCTCATTGGACGAGAAAAAATTAAACAGGGTCCAGAAAAGGGACTAGTGAAGGAAGTTGTCAAAAGAAAGATCGACATTGAACGTATTCTCTCTGTCTCTCTAAGGTTAGTTTATATTTCTAGAAATGGAAGTTGCCAGAAATGAACTGTGTGCTGTGAAAATGTCTAGCCTCATTTTTTTTGTGGAAATTTTTACAGTTTTTTCTTTCTATTCTGATAGTGTGTTTAAATTATAATTAACCAATACAGAACTAACCAAACTCTTTTGAATGCTAATCTTTCGAGGTTGACTAGGCAGACCGTTTTTCAGACCTACACCATGAAAGGTCAGGCTCTTTCCCATTCCACTAGGGCGGTTAGTACATCTTGGGCTTTTCGTTATTAGGCCTGCAAAGCTGCCACCTAGTTGACTGTCTGCACATTCATCAAGTTTTACAAGGTTTCTGTTGCTGCTTCCTTGGATGCATGTGTTTGCTGCAAGATTTCACCAGAGGTGGTTCACTCTAGATTAGTTTGGTTTAGTGTTGGCTGTTCTGGTTTTGATCTGGTTTTTGCTATTCCTCAATGATCACTGTTTTGGGACGTCCCTACTATCAAGAATAACGTACCAGACTGTGTTCTTAAATGAATAGAAGATCAAGGTTGTTTTTTCTTTTTGTTTTTGTACTCCCTATAAAATTCCTTTCTCTGCATTCATTGCTGGACACAGCTCCTGCCCCCCTAGTTATGTTTTTGTTGTCCTACTTTTTGTTACTAACTAAGCTGCTTTAGCAGATGGGGGTTTGGCCACCAGCAAGGGCCCGCCCTAGACAGTGGTCTTATTTGCGTGCCTAGTGTCCTTCCCCTGGAAGTGACATTATAACCCTGCGATTAAGTACCAAGCTGTGTCCTTTAATGAACACCGAGAAAGGGATTTTGTGGTGAGTACCCAAAAAATCCCCCTTTTCTTTTTTTTTTTTTTTCTTTTTTTGGATAGAGTAGGAAGGATTATCAAGCCTGCCAGGCCTTGATTGCTGTTTTATGTTCTGGATGGGAAGATTAAGCCTTTCTAGTCATCCTAGTGACCAGGACTGAAGGTGAGGTCCAAAATTTTAGGTGTCACTGTAACAAGGGGAAAGGGTAAGTGTTCCACTGGGGACACTTTTCTCACTGTCCTAATTAAGGACTTGTGTTAATGGGCAAATGCACCTTGCTTTTGACATTCATTTTAAAGGCCAACCAAAGCTTATTTGGCTGTATTTCTCCTGTGGATCATAGGAGTGCAGTTCTTTCTGCAGTTCTTTCTGCACTCCTGTGACCCGTTTTCAGCTGACCCATTTTCAGCTGTCGGCTGAGGTCTGAGTTGGTCCAGGCTAGGGAAAGATTGCAACCATATAGTCGGAATCCACCCAGGAGCCTGACCGACACCTAGCTAAGGCTCCATTCACACTAGCGCGTTTTTTGATGCATTTTGCATTTTGCAGAAATGCACGGGAATTTTTTAACATGGGTTCCTATGGAACATGTTCACATCAATGCTTTTTTGTTTCTCTGCATTTTTGGAAAGGGTCGGGGACTTTTTTTCATGCAAAAAGCAGCGTTTTGCATGTAATGGATTTAAACGGACAAGCATCAAAAACGCAAGTGCACCGTTTTTGCAGCGTTTTTGATGTGTTTTTGATGCATTTTTTTTTTTTTTTTTTTTAATTTTTTTTTAGACTGTAAAAAAAACGCAAATCGCGGCAAAAACGCCGCAAAAACGCTGCTCAAAAACGTGCCAAGCATGAAAAAAAAACCTCCAAAAACGCTCAAAAGCAACATGCATAGGTGTGAATCGAGCCTAAGCCTCTCAGCGACTGGCCAAGAGCCTGAGCCAGCCACTCCTTCCCCCTCCACAGCCCAGCGCTCCAATGAGTGCAGGGGGGTGCGGCAGTCACCAGCTCTCTGCTCATGGAGCAGTGAGAACTAAGCGATCACCAGTGCTTGATTGCTCAGTTCTCACCCTTAGAGCAAGTGGGGAGATGCAGCTTCCACCTAGGTAAGTATGATTCCAAAAAAAAAAACTAACTTCTGTTTTAAAACCTTTTATGGGACCATTCTGAGTTCAGTGAAACTGCAATGACCAGTAGTTGACTCCTTCTGACTTGCATTTGTCCTACCTCAAACTGCTTTTGCATTCCCATAGGTTCATATGGGGGAGAGAAGCAATTCAGACACTAATGAAAGCCCCTTGACACATGCCTAAGGCAGGCCATACATGGTGCAAACTTCTTGCTTGCAGGAAAGAAATTTGCACAATTACCCCATCAACACAAACAGTGCTGAGAGGGGAATCCCTCCTGACGGGGGGGGGGGCGGGGGGGAGAAGCCGTCTCCGCCAGGAGAATTATTATTGCGATTATTATTGTGATTATTGCTAGCAGCTGCTACCGATAACCGCAAGAGAATCCGGCAGGCTGGTTGTACCCAAGTGATTGATTGATCAACTTGGTACATCCAGCCTGCCCATTAATGGTTCCTACTGAACCGGCTGAGATTCGAAACGCTTATGGCCAGCCTTAGAGAAGATTTCCCTCATTTTGGAGACATTTCCCCTCAATTCTAGTTGTCTGTAGGACAAAATATGACAGGGGTTTTTAACTTTTCCCTATTATATCCAATACAAAAAAAGATTGTGCTTAGGGTAGCACAGTGGCTTAGTGGTTCATGCATCTTCCCGCAGCACTGGAGCCTAGGGTGTTTCATTTTTCCAAAGATGTGATTTTCATATGACTTTGCTTACGCCCCGAGTCTCAGTGATGTAAAAGATATATATGCCAAATTTCAAGAAGATTGGATAATATTTAGGGGTTGCACACATTGATCACTTTTATCAAAGCAAAGTCTGTGGGCTTCACTTGATAAGAAGTCATATACAACAATGGTGGATGAAGAAAGTCCCATTCAAGGCTTTCTAGAAGAACAAGAACAACATCCAAAATGTCCTAAAAGATGGAAGTCATCCAAGAGAAGACTACAAAGAGTTATTACAACTCTCACTCCTGTACCTAGGAGGTTGGTCTAAAAACGACTTCAGTTTCAGGATCCCAGGGGCACTGCATCAAGCAAGGTGGATGGCAAAGGCAATATATGCACTTAAAATTGTCCTCTTCACTAAACAGTTTAATATTCCTCACCGACAATTGGAAGGAATGAAACGGGTTGCACATTTTGTCAGCCTCATATATGTTCGCTTTTGGAATGAGGCAATTGTAAGTCGATGGGCTCCAAAGAATGATTTGGATATGTTACAGCTTTTGAGTACTTACCCAGATGCAGACCTCAGAAAATGTGCCCTCACAGTTGCTAAGAGACACCTTTTGGTATCTGTCAGAAACAAACATAGGATTGGCTTTTTTGGAGGTACGTATTACTCGGGCTGTTAAGGAAAATATGGCTAAAAATTTAGAAACCAAACCTGCAAAGAAAAAGGAAGTGAAACGATTGGAGGGTAAAAACATGGTTTTTGAAGGAAAAGACCTGAGCCATTTCGTTACTAGTAAAACAAAGACGTTCTTTGAATTGTTTGGGATCCACGATGTGACAGAATACTGCAGTGATTCTCTAAGAAGCCATGTGAACGCTCTTAAGGTTGTCAATGATACCACAGAAAGAGGAATTGCTCTGATAAAAAAAGTATAATGAATCAGTCAGGGATGAAAAACAAAAACAATTCTTGTTGAGGGTAGTCGAGCATCACAGAAAAGTCGTCACCGTGTGAACAAAACAAGGGATTGCATCGTTCAAAGTTGATTAATATAATACATGTTTTGCCTATCATATTACCTATTAATCTTAGTGTATAGTTTTAATAGTATTTTAAGTTTGTGACTTCTAGTTTTCCCAATAAAAGTAATTAACATTGAAAATTCATATTTTTTGCCTACTTTTACAAAACAGAGCAAAGTGTGCAACCTCTAAATACTATCCAATCTTCTTGAAATTTAGCATATATATCTTTTACATCCACCATTCTCTGACATGGTGGAAGCATCTGCAAAGTCAGTAGCTGCAGTATGTGTAGTAGCTGGCTTTAAATTTTGCAGAGGTGGGCGGACCTCCGCTTTAACTATAAAATGCTTTCTTGGGAGCAGTGTCCTTTGTTTAAAAGGTCTGGTCTCCTTTTATTGCAACATAATGTTGAAGGTGGCAAAACCTATTTACCATGCACAAAGCAAGATTGTTTAAATGAGCCCATCAGACAGAAATCCTGATCTCCTCCTTGGAGATGTTCTGTTACTCAACAGATGCTGGCTGGAAGTGAATCCAATATAAACAGAGCTGTCACCAGGCTCATTGGACTGCACTGCACCTGCTTCAGTGAGCTCCATCTGGCCCTAGTAGAGGGAATGGTGTGTTGTCTGAAATCTGTTGCTGCACCATATCACATCAGTCATACTCTAATATTCACTGTGATGACATATGCTTGAATCTGAAGCATAATGGTTTATATTAATGCTTAAATTGATGTGAGTTGCATCTACTAATTTAGTTTAATGCAAACTACAATAGGGCATCTGTATTTTTTTGTGCTGTCAGAAACATTACTATATATATTAATGCTTAAACTGATGAGAGTTGCAGCTACTAATTTAGTTTAATGCAAACTACATTAGGGCATCTGTATTTATTTATTTTTTTGTGCTGTCAGAAACATTACTGTTACACTTTTTTTCGTCAACTGCTAATCTGCTTTCTACATGACACAAATTCATTATCTATACATGCAGCTATTTGAGATAAAATGTGCAGTTGTTACCTGACATTTAGGAGAAATGTACAGATATTATACACTTTTATTTTTCCTCCATATACATTGCTGGATAGTATTAAAAAATGAGTTTTCCATTTGCATATTAACTGACACTGTAAAATAAGAAATCAAATTATTTTTCATTAAAATGTCATTTTAGATTTTCCTTGGTGAATTTGATCAAAATTTCCCTAGAAAAATCTATGGGTTTGATTTACTAAAGGCAAATCCACTTTGCACTACAAGTGCACTTGCATGTCGCTTTAGATCTGAGGGGAAGATCTGAAATGAGGGGAAGCTCTGCTTATTTTATCATCCAATCATGTACAAGCAAAAATGCTGTTTTTATTTTATTTTCCTTGCATGTCCCCCTCAGATCTACAGCGACTACACTTCCAAGTGCAGTGCAAAGTGGATTTGCCTTTAGTAAATAAACCCCTGCCAAAGGAAGAGCACCACTTCAGGAATTGGGCAAAGACAGCTTCCAACACTGGACTGGACAGAGCATCCAACTTCAAGCGATAAAAAACGCTTACATAGGCCCCCCAAAGTGACTAGCCTCAGGTGATACACAGTGATGAATTAAATCCTCCTACATAACCCGTACCTGTTATCTGCAGCCCTCTTTCTTCCACACCCTTCTAAAGCCGTGGTCGCCAACCAGTGTTCCGTGGACCACTGATAGTCCACGAGAAAATTTTAGTGGTCCCCAGAGCTTCTCCTGCAAATCAACATTGTGGCGGATGTATCCCGCCCTATGTTGTTTCCAATGTTCTTCTTAATGCGCACTGACAGTCAATACTGATACCCAATGCCTCCTCTGTGGCTCCCGCTCCTGTGAACTCAGAGGGAGGCGCCAGGAGAATTGCAGAGAGCGGGAGGTGAAGGAGTAATGCAGAGGGGACAGAGAGCCAGAGCATTGTTTGTATAAGGCAGCCGTTTGATCTGGGGGGGGGGGGGCAGAGATCAGGAGCTGTGTGTAGAGAAGGCATGTAAAATTCATGTTGGTCTGCGGGATTTAAAATTGTGAGTTCAGTGGTCCATGAGGTTGGCGACCACTGTTCTAAAGTACACAGTTTAGCTGGTATTTCTCAGCTTCCAGCAGGCAGTAGCGAAGATCTAATGTCACACACTGTACGACACAGAGCTGAATGTAATCTGAAACCTGAGTGGAGGGACAGGACACCCCCCCCCCCCCCCCCCCAACACAGCCTCACTGGAAAACATGCACATCTGAGGCTGTCAATCACCTGCTGTGTGCTAAAGATGAAGGTGAGCCATCTCCCAGGATTGCCTGGTGTCTGGGAAAAAATGTCAGAAATGACTCCTTCAGATAGTATAGCTCCTGTCTACTCTCTCCTCTAAGTGCTATAGGGTGAGACAAGTACACGTATGAGGATATGCTTTGTTCATGTTTCATTTTAGATTTAGATGCTTACAACCACTTTAAGGTCGACCATACATGGATTGAAATTTGGCCACTTCAGCAGGGCCTTTTCCGAATAATCAGTGCCGACGGCTATAGCCGGCAGCTCTGATCAGTGTATTCTGGCGGACAGTGGGAGCAATTCCCTTGTCCACCTCGAATATGTGGATAGTGATATTGGGTAATTTTTTTCATTCAACACACTTAAAGTGTTACTAAACTCACAACTAAGTGTGTATATGCAGTAAAGCATGCTTATTATACTCACTATGGAACCTAAGGGGTTAATCCTGCCCATTGTGTAAAAAGGCTGTTTGATCCAGTCTTCTTTGACACTCCCCTACTTCCACAGTCCCTAGTCCATCTGCTGATGGCACAGAACCTTGGAAGCAAGCTGCACATGATCAGTTTGGTGTGTATTACTAGAGTTTTTTTTTTCTTGGGAGGGGGCAGGTGATCAGCACAGGACCAATCGGCACTGTCCAGACAGAGGGTCAGGGTTCATGCAGCCTCATAGGAAAGTCGGAGTACAATGAAACCTCCTCCTACAAGCTTTAACCAGACACTAATAGAAGTCCTAAGAATGCTATATACTACTGATGAGAAAAGGTATTTAAAAGGTAAAGGTAGATTGGAGTATATGAAATAAATGACTAGGCAATGGTTCAAGTTGGAATAAAGAAGTTTGTTTTTCATTCATGAATATTGTTTTTGATGATGAAGGTAAAGTTTAAAGTTCATTTGCTTCAGTTTTTGGAACTTAAAAAATGTGATATTCCAAAGTTTTTTGAGGCAGAAGATCAAACAATATTTCAACAGTAATGTTGTCTTTGAAAATGATTCTGCAAAGTGAAACATCTGTAAGACATTGTATTCCAGTCATTATGAGTAAGTCAGAGTTGGGATCCAAGGAAAAGTCTACAAAAGAGCAGAAGAATCTAGGATCACAATGATTTTCCTTTCTCATTATTCTAGCAATTTAAAATTTTGTACGTTTAAAAAAAAAAAAAAGTTGCTAAATAGAAAAACTTTCCCAAACCTTTCCCAGTGACAGCTGTCAGTGAAAGAATCATTGTAAAGTTACAGCCAATCACAGATCTTTTTTTTAAGTAACTAGAATAAGTAGAGGCAGTGGGGTTGATTTATTAAATGCAAATAGGCTGTTCACTTTTCAGCTTGTGCTTTGCAAAAGAATTATCCCTAGAGCTTATTGAATGAGGTGGAATTTCACTTTGCAAAGAATACTCCATTCACTTGCAAGAGAAAAATTAAATTTTTGCTTGTGCATGATTGGATGCTGGCAGATCAGCAGAGCTTCACCTCATTTAATAAGCTCTGGAGAAATTTCTCTTGCAATGTGCAACTTCCCTTGCAAACAGAACAATCCATTTGCCTTTAGTAAAACACCCCCCATTGTCTGAATATTTTATAGTAAGGGAAGCATGATTTGTGCTATTGGACAAATAATCCAGTTATATATGGAAGTCCATCAGAATGTCCAAAGCTTGAGCATTTATAGGAACCCTGTAGGTAGAAAGCATAAAAGCTGCTTTATGCTGACCTCTGCCTCTGAAAATACTACTATCCCAAGTGTTAAACTAATCCTGCAGCTTTATTACTATTTGTCATGTATGCAGATTAGGATTTGGCTCAAGTATTGAAGTCAGAGACAGACAGGCAGCCAGCATTTTTCAAATTTCAGCACCAACAGCCCCTGCACTCTACTCCATACAGGTTTCTATTAAATTAGGTTCATATCAGATTGCCGTAGACAGACCAGCTTCAATAAATTGGACACCAATATGGTTTTTTATTTTGTTTTTTCTTTTTGTTCTTTTTGTTTTTGTTTTTTTTTGGATAAATATTTCAATTATATATGTAACTGGCCCACCGACTGTTTGTCACATCTGCACTATATTATTCTTGCTTAGTAATGAATGCATCAATGCTGTCAATATTTTACTACATTTTGTATGTGACAACTAGCCAAAATATCTTATCTTGTTTTGGATGTAGCAGGAAAGAGTTTGAGCTTCTGTCAGTTTTTTTTTTATTGCCCTCTGTTATCCAATTGGCAAGATTTTCTCCAGCTTCCTGTCTGGCGTGATGGGAAATCTCTCTAAGAACGGAAAAGTCAAAAATGCAAAGGGAGAAAGGGTTAGAACGGTTAGAACCTCTGACTTTTTTTGTTTTTTTTTCTCCGTGACCAAAATACACCCTGTGACAGACCCTACCAGGACAGGGTCTTTTGGAGGGGACTGCAAGCTAGCCTCTTGCCTACTGATTGTGGGCCCTGGCATTTGAGGGGGCTCTATTTTTTTGGGAGGCGGCATGTACCTGGGGGATCTTTTGGAGTAGTTTTACTTCGGATTTGGGTCCATGTCTCCCTGAAACACACACTCTGGGAACCTAGGACCTGGAATCCAGATTTGGGGCCTCTGTTCCCAAACCAGCAATGACTGCTTCATCCCCCCCTCATATACTCAGAATAGATATAGTTAATATAATCAGCTCAAAACAACCTGATGCTGGGTCTCCTGCTATAATCTGTTTACTAAGGTGTTGTGTGTTTAAGTGTGTCTCTCCCATTGTGTGCCTCCCTAGGTGTGAATTCCCATTGGTAATTGAATTGAGTCACCTATTGTTTCTGTCTGTTGGCTAATCCTCTTGGAGGTCCCTACATGATGGCATTAGTCTTGTGTCAACTTTACCTCGTTATCTAATCATCGTGGGAGTTTTGGGTAATATATGGTTTTATTGTTCATGTGGTGACTACCCTCCTTTTGTGGTGTATAAAAGCCTGTATTTATGTTCAATAAACAGTAATTCTTTTGGTTTTACCTCAACATCTTGTCTGTGTATGATGCTTGAGGTAAAAGGGCTGTTATTAGCCCTCGATCTGCTGGAAGGGTTTGGAGAGCAAGAGACATTGTTTGGTGGAAGCACCCAAGTGGAGTGCCAAGCAGTCTGTCAGCCTGTATTTGTGTTCAATAAATAGTAAGTCCTTTGGTTTTACCTCAACATCTTGTCTGTGTACGATGCTTGGGGTAAAAGGGCTGGTATTCGCCCTCGGTCTGCTGGAAGGGTTTGGAGGCAAGAGACACTGTTTGGCAGAAGCAGTGCCAAGCAGTCTGTCACACACCATATTTCCCTATTTCCCACATATCCCTATTCTCTTGTACACACATCACAAGGACTGGAAGTTGGAAACCCCCCCCCCTCCACTGGGGTCTCAGACATAAATAGCAACCTGGCCAGAATCTTACAGTGCATATCCACTTTTGCTACCAAAATGGAAAAACACCTACTTTAGATTTGTTACATGCCCCCATTCACATAGCATAGCCTAAAAAAAGCATTTTAAATGTTGAAATGTTGCAGCTTACTTTTTTTTTTTTAAGATGCCTCTACCCTGGCAAAGGCAAATCCTACATTTTGTTTGAGGGGGCTGGGCATCTGTGTTTGCCATTCATAACCCGGTATGTAGTGTACTAGGGCCAAAACAGTTGTCTGCTATTTTCATAATTGATTAATCGGTCAGCAGATAAGTTGGCCTGCATACAGAATGCATTATTTGTTTACATATCCGGAAATACAGGTGGTCCCCGGGTTACAAACATCCAACTTACAAACGATTCCTACTTACAAACGGAGGGAGACAACAGGAAGTGAGAGGAAATCTACTCCTAGGAAGGGAAATTCACTCCTGTAATGCCCCGTACACACGGTCGGATTTTCCGATGGAAAATGTCCGATCGGAGTGTGTTGTCGGAAATTCCGACCATGTGTGGGCTCCATCGGACATTTTCCGTCGGATTTTCCGACACACAAAGTTGGAGAGCAGGAGATAAAATTTTCCGACAACAAAATCCGTTGTCGGAAATTCCGATCGTGTGTACACAAATCCGACGGACAAAGTGCCACGCATGCTCAGAATAAATAAAGAGATGAAAGCTATTGGCCACTGCCCCGTTTATAGTCCCGACGTACATGTTTTTCGTCACCGCTTTTAAAACGATCGGATTTTCCGACAACTTTGTGTGACCGTGTGTATACAAGACAAGTTTGAGCCAACATCCGTCGGAAAAAATCCTAGGATTTTGTTGTCGGAATGTCCAAACAAAGTCCGACCGTGTGTACGCCCTATAAGAGTTATTATGGGAAAAAGGTGTCTCTACTGATGCTTTATCACCAAACCTCGTTTCTACAACAACCCAAAATTTTCGGAATCCAATTGTCATTGGGACAGAAAGGTGAAATCTTCTGTACAATGGCATAGACAGCAAAAAATGTTACAGGGGTGTTAACCCTTCCCTGTGCTATCCAAAAAACTTAAAAAATGTACCTGTTCCAACTTTCATACAAATTCAACTTGAGAACAAACCTACAGACCCCATCTTGTTTGTAACCCGGGAACCGCCTGCACAGTGCAGCATACATGTCAGTAAGTGCCTGAGAGCTTGTGAATGTGTGAGGAGCATTGCCTCATGGGACATGTAGTCCTGGGCAGGAAGTGAGTGATTCTAAAGGCTATATATAATTTGCAGCTTGCTATTAGGGCACTCTGAAGGCAGGAGGAGCCAGGAGCACCGGTGGGGACCCCAGAAGAGGAGGATCAGGGCTGCTCTGTGCAAAACCATTCCACAGAGCAGGTAAGTATAACATGTTTGTTTTTAAAAAAAAATCACTTTAAAGAGGCTGGAGGCCGATAGACTACAGGTAATATAGGGCATTACAATTGCATTTAAAGTAAACTTTTACCAGTATTGTGCATTATAATTAAAATGATCATATCCATGAAAGAAAGTCTCAGGTTTTAGTACTACTTTGATAAAAGATTTCTATCTCCCTTCCACCCTTCATATAACGTAAAGTCTGACTCCTAGTTATAATGCCCATATATCCTACTTATGGGTGTATTTAATATATTATTACACAGTATAGTTTCACAGTATAAATGAACCTCTTGTAACTATTATCTGCTGTTTTTGTACTATAAAGGGCTAATTTTAGTTTTTTTTTTTTTAACCCCATTATGACAGGTGATCCAAAAAAAGCATGCTGTCACTACTAAACGTCTTAGGCCTTGTTTACACCTATGCGTTTTTTGTTTTTTTTGGTGATTTTTGCAGAAACTCACTACAGTTCATTTAACATGGTTTCCTATGGGACACGTTCACATCTATGCTTTTATTTATTTATTTCAGGTACTTGTATAGCGCCGTCAATTTACGCAGCACTTTACATATACATTGTACATTCACATCAGTCCCTACCCTCAAGGAGCTTACACGCTAAGGTCCCTAACTCACATTCATACATACTAGGGACAATTTAGACAGGATCCAATTAACCTACAAGCATGTCTTTAGATTTTTTTCAGCCACTGCGTATTTGGAAAGGGTCAAAGACTTTTTTCAAAGCAAAACAGTTTTCTTTCTCGAACATCACGGGACACAGAGCCACAGTAATTACTGATGGGTTATATAGGTATCACTGGTGATTGGACACTGGCACACCCTATCAGGAAGTTCAACCCCCTATATAATCCCTCCCCCTTGCAGGGATACCTCAGTTTTTACGCCAGTGTCTTAGGTGATGGACGTGTAAAGATGTCCTGTGCTGAGCTCCAAAGGGAATATTCTGATATCCTATACTGGGGCAAGCCAGGCGAACAGGATCCATTCAAAGTGTCCTTTTTAGGCCGAATTGGATGGTACCAGGGCCTCGTGTCCGAAGAAACGAGGTTTTACCCGTAATGCTTCTCTTTTTAGAGAGCTGGACCCCGCAGATCAGAAAATGGCTTTAAACTTCCTAATTTCTGGCGAGGTGCTTTACGGTCCCAGAACTGTTGGATTCCCCTATTCGTAGGGGGCCCCAGTCTCTGACGGTTTTTTCAAAGGGAGCCCACCGTGAGAGGTGAAGATTGGGTCTGTGTAAACAGCACCCTGCGGCTGGATAAGGTAAGAGGAGATTCCACAGAATTTTTGAGTTCTAGTGGCTTTTCTCCTTTAAGGTAAATGCATGCTATGCCTATTGTGACCACCAGGGGCTGCCAAGAGCACAAACTTTCACATGCTGACTGTCTGTCTCAGTGTTTGTTTTTGCTGCACATGTATCCCAGCATCTCAGGCTGCAAGGTAAGATGGAAGGGGGGATTTCTCATGTTTGAATGTTCCCCCCCAGGCTAGAGAGGGGCCACAGGGGTCTAGAAAGTGGTTATACCACCCGGGCTCTGTGGCCTAATGGCCACCATCTCTGAAGATAGCCGTTCAGGCAGATCTTGTCAGAGCCATCGGGGTCAGGGGCTACACCTGCTTCTGGCACTTCAGCCCCTGTATATATTACACAAGAGGTTTTTTCCTCAACCATTAATGGTCTAGAGGAAAGATTAATGGCCGTGATTACGTCTTCACTCAGTGGAAGAAAACGCACTAGGCTTTCCTCTGTTCCCCAAGACCCTCAGACAGAGGAGCTCTGGGATAAAGGAGATGAATCCCTTTCAGAGGATCGGGATGGGATGGATGATTCCTCTTCGGAGGAATCAGGTGGAGAGGGACTCTCTGCGACTTCCCAAGAGGAGAAAGTCTTAGTGCAGATCCTTACTGGATTGGTCCGCTCCACATTTAAGTTGCCCATACCTGAAACTGCTAAAGAATCCTCTTCTGCTTTGGGGTCACTGAAACCTTTCCAAGCAGCACATGCTTTTCCTGTTCATACTTTACTTGAAAAGCTCATTTATTCTGAGTGGGATCACCCAGACAAACGTTTTTTTCCGCCAAGAAAGTTTTCAACACTTTATCCGATGGAAGAAAAGTTTATTAAAATGTGGGGAATACCGGCTATTGATGCCGCCATTTCCTCCGTAAATAATAGCCTGACTTGTCCTGTAGACAATGCTCAGATGCTCAGGGATCCTATAGATAAAAGGATGGAATCCCTATTGTAGGATGTTTTCTCCTTAGCAGGATCAGTGGCCCAACCTGCAGTAGCAGCGATTGGAGTCTGTCAATACTTAAGAGACCATGTTAAGCAGGTCATCAAAGTATTACCTGAACAGCAGGCCCAGGGGTTTGCTAACCTTCCAGCGGCCTTATGCTTTGTGGTTGATGCCATTAGAGATTCTATCGTGCAAACCTCCCGTCTTTCACTGGGGTTGGTGCATATACGTAGAATCCTATGGTTGAAAAATTGGTCAGCCGAAGCACCATGTAAGAAGCTACTGGCTGGGTTTCCATTTCGTGGTGCAAGGTTGTTTGGAGAGGACTTGGGTAACTATATCAAGAGAATCTCTTGTGGGAAAAGCACTCTCTTACCTGTCAAGAAGAAGAGTAAGCGTCCCTCTTTCAAACGGACTCTTTCCCCAGCGCCAGGGGCTTCAGCATCCAGGCAGTCTCGACAGGCGCCTCCATCGGGGTCCAGAGACAAGAGTCAACCCCAGGGACAAAAGAAGTCCTGGGGAAAGAAGCCTACTAGGCAAAACACTAAGACCTCTGCATGAGGGGGTGCCCCCGCTCACTCGAGTGGGGGGAAGACTGCGACAGTTCTCAGAGCTCTGGCAGGAGGATTTCCAGGACAGATGGGTAATCTCCACGGTAACCTTAGGGTACAAGCTGGAGTTTCAGGAATTCCCCTCTCCTCGGTTCCTCAGATCAAGGGTCCCCAGAGACCCAGAGAAGAAGCAGTCGCTCCTTCTAGCGTTAGAGCGACTTTTGTCGCAGGAGGTCATTATGATAGCTCCCGCAAAGGACCAGGGATTGGGCTTCTATTCCAACCTTTTTACGGTCCAAAAGCCAAATGGGGATGTCAGGCCCATTCTGGACTTAAGGGATCTGAACCGATTCCTAAGGATTCAATCCTTCCGCATGGAATCAATTCGAACAGTAGTTCCCACCCTGCAGGGAGGAGAATTTCTGGCATCAATAGACATCAGAGATGCATATCTGCATGTGCCCATTTTTCCTGCTCATCAGAAGTTTCTGCGCTTCGAGGTAGGAGGGCGCCATTTCCAGTTTGTGGCTCTGCCTTTCGGGATAGCCACTGCATCTCGAGTGTTCACAAAGATCTTGGCTCCTCCTCTAGCCAGATTAAGGGCTCAGGGTATAGCTGTTATAGCATACCTAGACGACCTGCTCTTGATAGACCGGTCGGTAGCCTCTTTGAATGGAAACTTGAGGACCACAGTCGGGTATCTAGAACACCTGGGTTGGATCCTCAACTTAGAAAAGTCTTTCCTAAAACCAGTAAGAAGACTGGAGTATTTAGGTCTGATTATAGATACAAGCCAGGAGAAAATATTTCTACCCCAGGCAAAGATCGCTGCTTTGAGAGAGCTGATTCTGGCAGTAAGGACCAAGAATGGTCCCTCAGTCCGCCTTTGTATGAGGCTACTAGGGAAGATGGTGTCTTCTTTCGAAGCAGTTCCCTATCCTTTCACTCAAGAATGCTGCAACACAGTATTCTGTCGACCTGGAACAAGAAAGTTCAGGCATTAGACTTTCCGATGCACCTGTCGCATGCGGTGCGTCAGAGCCTCAATTGGTGGCTCATACCCGAAGACCTGCAGAAGGGGAAATCCTTTCTGCCGGTTACCTGGACGGTGGTAATAGGTAATAACAGATGCCAGTCTGTCAGGTTGGGGAGCAGTTCTGGAACAGGCTGCAGTCCAAGGGGTATGGTCCAAAACAGAGAGGACCTTACCCATCAACATTCTGGAGATCCGGGCGATACATCTAGCTCTAAAAGCCTGGACTATCAGGCTACAGGGTTGTCCGGTCAGGATCCAGTCCGACAATGCCACAGCAGTGGCTTATGTCAATCATCAGGGAGGCACCCGGAGCCGAGCTGCTCAAAAGGAGGTGAACCAGATCTTAGTCTGGGCAGAGATGCATGTGCCATGCATATCGGCAGTTTTCTTCCCGGGAATAGAGAATTGGCAGGCGGACTATCTAAGTCGCCAGCAGTTACTTCCAGGGGAATGGTCTCTGCATCCCGATGTCCTTTGGGCCATATGCCAAAGATGGGGGGTTCCAGATGTAGATCTCTTTGCATCCCGATTCAACAAAAAGATAGACAGATTTGTGCAAGGACAAAAGATCCTCTTGCATGCGGGACGGATGCGTTGGTGATTCCGTGGCATCGGTTCTCACTGATTTACGCATTCCCGCCTATTCTGCTATTACCACGACTCCTTCGCAGGATCAGGCAGGAAAGGAAGTCGGTACTTCTGGTGGCCCCCGCTTGGCCCAGAAGGACTTGGTATGCAGAAATAGTAAGGATGACGGTAGGTTCCCCGTGGACCCTACCAGTACGCCCAGACCTGTTATCTCAGGGTCCAGCGTTCCATCCTGCCTTACAAACGCTAAAATTGACGGTTTGGCTATTGAGACCCACGTTCTGAAGAGTCGTGGGCTCTCAGGTCCTGTCATATCTACCTTGATTAATGCAAGGAAGCCAGCTTCCAGGATGATTTATCATAGAGTCTGGAAAGCTTATATAACCTGGTGTGAATCCAGAGGTTGGCATCCCAGGAAATATGTCATAGGTAGAATCCTTGATTTTCTACAGATGGGATTAGAGATGAAGCTGGCCTTGAGTACCATCAAGGGCCAGGCCTCTGCTTTATCAGTATTATTTCAGCGGCCACTTGCTTTGCATTCTTTGGTCCGAAACTTTATGCAAGGGGTGATGCGTCTTAACCCCCCGGTTAAAGCGCCCCTAAACCCATGGGACTTGAACTTGGTCCTGGCTGTGTTACAGAAACAGCCTTTTGAACCAATAAGTCAGATTCCTTTGGTCTTGTTGACAAGGAAATTAATTTTTCTGGTGGCCATCTCTTCTGCTAGAAGAGTATCAGAATTAGCAGCTCTTTCTTGTAAGGAGCCTTATTTGATTATACACAGGGATAGAGTGGTACTACGCCCTCATCCTAGTTTTTTACCGAAGGTGGTTTCTGATTTTCATTTAAACCAAGACATTGTTCTACCTTCCTTTTTTCCAGATCCCTGTTCTCCGGAAGAGAGATCTCTACATTCGTTGGATGTAGTAAAAGCAGTTAAGGCCTATCTAGGGGCAACTGCTCAGATCCGCAAGACGGATGTTTTGTTTGTGCTGCCAGAGGGTCCCAATAGAGGACAGGCAGCGTCAAAAGCTACCATTTCTAAATGGATTCGACAGTTGATCATTCAAGCTTACGGTTTGAAACAGAAGATTCCTCCGTTTCAGATCAGGGCACATTCCACAAGGGCTATTGGTGCTTCTTGGGCAGTGCATCACTGGGCCTCTATGGCTCAAATCTGCAAGGCCGCAACCTGGTCTTCAGTTCATACATTCACCAGATTCTATCAGGTGGATGTGAGAAGGCATGAGGATATCGCCTTTGGGCATAGTGTGCTGCAGGCAGCGGTACAGGGTCCTCAGGTCTGATTGCACCCTACTTGGTCGTGGTTCCCCCCCCTCAGGTAGCATTGCTCTGGGACATCCCATCAGTAATTACTGTGGCTCTGTGTCCCGTGATGTTCGAGAAAGAAAATAGGATTTTTTAAAAACAGCTTACCTGTAAAATCCTTTTCTTTCGAAGGACATCATGGGACACAGGTCCCGCCCCTCTTCTAATACACTATATTGCTTGGCTACAAAAACTGAGGTATCCCTGCAAGGGGGAGGGATTATATAGGGGGTTGAACTTCCTGATAGGGTGTGCCAGTGTCCAATCACCAGTGATACCTATATAACCCATCAGTAATTACTGTGGCTCTGTGTCCCGTGATGTCCTTCGAAAGAAAAGGATTTTACAGGTAAGCTGTTTTTAAAAAATCCTATTTTTTTGCTTGTTTGGTCCAAAAGACTTCAATGGAGAAGCTGCAGAAAAGCATGTAGTGGGTTTTTGCCACAATTTGTGGTTTTTAATTTGCTCAACAACAAATTGGCCAAAAAAAGCATAAGCAATGCAAAAACGCAAATAACAGCAAAATCGCATGTGCAAAAATGCACAGCAAAAAGCACTGCAGAAACGGATCAAAAGCAAACTGCATAGGTGTGAACCGAGCCTTATGCTGGCCATACACGTATTGATTTTCAGACAAGAATATTCATACGAAAAATCTTTGTACATTCGCTGAATGGAAGCATGTTTCACTTGCTTTTAACATTCAGTTTTAAAATGAATGTAATTTCCGAACGAAAACCACATACACTGAAGATTCCTTTTGACCAAGAAGTTTTCTATTCTGCTCCTTCAAATTTTCCCGTCACTGTGGTCGAAAACGAACATCGATTTAACCCCACTAACGATTAGAAAATCGAACAAACGTTCTTAAAAGGACATTGTTTGTTTTTTGGTTTTTTTTTGAAGGAAGACATTGTTTTTGTATGGCCAGCATAAGTGACAGCAGGCGCAGGGAGCTTTTATCACCTTCCTATGACAAGGGAGTCTATCATACATAATATATTACAGTTCTGTCTGAAAACTGCAAAACATTATAATTATTATTTTTTTCTTTAAATAAAAAATTTGATCCAAGTCTGATATTTACCAGATTCAACCTCCTAATAGTATATACAATATATATCGAGAGAGAGGGAGAGAGAGACTCTCTTAATGACCAGGCAATTTTTTGTGATGTGGCACTGCGTCGCTTTAACTGACTCGTGCGACGCTGTAACCAAACAAAATTGAGTTTTCTTTTGGTGGTATTTGATCATCTCTGTGGTTTTTATTTTTTGCGCTATAAACAAAAGAAGAGCGACAATTTTGAAAAAAAAAAACACACTATTTTGTACTTTTTGCTATAATATCCCCATTTTTTTTTTTTTTTTTTTTTTTTTTTTTTAAAAAGCAAATTTTTTCCTCAGTTTAGGCCAATATGTATTCTTCTACATATTTTTGGTAATAAAAATCGCAAAGGGGGAAAATTGGATTGTGCAAAACTATAGCGTCTACAAAATAGGGGATAGATTTATGGCATTTTTATTTTTTTATTTTTTTACTAGTAATGGCGGTGATCTGCAATTTTTATCGGGAAGGAGCCGACGTACAGCTACGACTCACGCGGGATTGTGCCGACCTGCCGCAGTATGATGGCGGCTGGTCAGCAAGTGCTTAACTAAATTATACACCACACTTTTTTTAAGGTTATTATCCGATTAATCGACCAACTAATCGATTATGAAAATAATTGTTAGTTTCAGCCCTATACTGTACAAACAACTGGCAACCACCCCAACTTATAACTAGCTTTTGCAGCAAGGAGCACATGGAGGGGCAACGCATGTCAAAAAACAAAAATTACCAGTTTGCAATAAATCAAATTGACCCTGTCTGACAGTTCATGTTAAAAACGAAACCCCTTGTTTTTAACATGTTAGGCTCCATTCACACAGGGGCAACTTTGGATCCGACTTCAGGTCGCCCCTAGTTGCCTCAAGTCACGCTACATGAAAAAAATGTAAGTGAATGGATCCGTCTTAATGCACACTACTGCAGTCGCTCCAACTACAGAAAAGGTTCCTGTGCTACTTCATTCCGACTTCTAGGCAACTTGTACCCATTGATTTCAATGGAAGTCGCCTCCAAGTCGGATCACCGTTCATACTGAGAAAACTTTACAGGAAGCAGAAAGGAAACAAAGTAATTTACCCCACTAAACAGCCAGCCCCCTCCTTCTCACACACAGCTGATAAGCTCTGATTGGCCACTTGTAAAGTTCCCTGTCCTGGAGGCGACTTCAAGTTGTGTTGTAAGTTGCCCCCCAAGTCGCGCTGTGATTCATACTGAAGCATGTCCAAGTTGCCTCCCAAAGTCGCGCTGGAAGTCGTGTTGCCCCTGTGTGAATGGGCTCTTAGGCAAAGTCCATTTGATTTGTTGCAGCTTGCTGGTAAGTGAGCTGGGAATTTTTGTGATTTGACCTGTACATACTGTGCAATTGTAACTAGATTTGCACTGTCTGTCCCTTAAGGACCAAGCCTTTTTTTGAGATTTGTTGTTTACAAGTTAAAATCAGGGGTTTTTTTGCTAGAAAATCACTTGGAACCCCCAAACATAATAAATATATATAATTTTTTTTTTTTTTGACACTCTAGAGAATAAAATGGTGGTCGTTGCAATACTTTGTCACACTGTTTTTGCGAAGCGGTCTTACAAGCGCAATTTTTTGGCAAAAAATACACTTTTTTGAAATAAAAAATAAGACAACAGTAAAGTTAGCCCAATTTTTTTCTAAATTGTGAAAGATAATGTTACACCGAGTAAATTGATACCCAACATGTCATGCTTCAAAATTGCACCTGCTCATGGAATGGGGACAAACTTTGGCACTTAAAATTCTCCATTGGCGACGTTTAAAATTTTCTACAGGTTACCAGTTTTGAGTTACAGAATTATTGCTCTCGCTCTAACGATCATGGCGATACCTCATGTGTGGTATTTTTTCATATGCGGATGCGACTTACATATGCGTTGGCTTCTGCGTGCGAGCTTGGCGGGACGGGGTGCTTTACTTTTTTTTTTTCTTTTTCTTATTTTACTTTTTTATTTTTACACTGTCCTTTTTAAAAAAATAGTTTTGGGTCACTTTTATTCCTATTACAAGGAATGTAAACATCCCTTGTAATAGAAAAAAAGCATGACAGGACCTCTTTAATGTGAGATCTGTGGTCAAAAAGACCTCAGATCTCACATGTACACTTAAATGCAATAAAAATGTCTTTCTTTTTTATTTTTTTTATTTCCCCTTTAAGGCCATTGGGCGGAAGTGACTTTTGACGTTGCTTCCTTCATCCAATGTTATGGAGCCATGCTACTGAGGGGACAGCATCGGATCGTCTCCACTACTGACGGCTCTGGTAAGCGGCATGGACGACCAGAGCGCGGCAGGAGGGGGTTCACCTCTCCCGCCACCGATTAGAAGTGATCTTGTGGCGAATCTGCCATGGAGACCGCTTTTTTTTTTTTTTTTTTGCCGTTGCCCCTGCCGAAAATACAGGGGTTATGGCAGCTATCTGCTGCCATAACAGTATGCTACATCAAAGTACCAACATACAGCTACGGTGGTTTGCAGTAAGTGGATAAAGGTTTGGGGCTAGGCTTCTTGCATTGTATTTTAATGAGGACAGACTTGGGACAGGTTCATTCTAACACTGTTCAAAAAACCTGCAGTCGGCTATGATACTTTCTCCTGAGAATCATTTTAAGGTAAATCTTATAATTTTTTTTGATGCATGCTGTGTATATAGGAACACATAATTTGGTAGTTTTTTTTTTTTTTTAATTTGATTGCAAAAGTGCAAACAAGCTTTAAATCTTCCTCACGTTAGCTAAAATTTTAAAGAAATATGGTGTAGCTGGACATTTTAATCGAGAATGCCGGCTGTATCTGTTTGACAGCTGGTAGAAGGGAAATCTACAGAACGCTATATGAAATCCCATCTTGAAAATATGTTCTATAGATCAAGTCCTAACAAAAATGACTTTTTGGGGACAAACTTTATAATCCTAATTCAAACATGTGTGCTTGATGAAAATATTTCCTCTGAACTCAGTAATATGCAAGATTTGGCACAAGTGTTTCAAAGGATTTAATTTCCCTTGTTTTTTTTTTCCAGCACATTGCAGGATGATTTTTTCATTATTCATGAGCAAGAGTATGACAGTCTGTTGGAATCACTGTTCAAGACCGAGTTCATAAGTCTCTTATCCAAGCACTACGAAGAAAAAACCCAAAGAAAACTACCTCTGAAGTTCAATAATACGTGAGTAACTTCCATATCCAAAATAAGTACAGCAGCGGAGAACAATAAACTGAGACTGACCCTAACTTTTAACAATGCCCCCTTCAAGGAACCATAAAACTTTACCTAACCTATTTTTTTTTAATTAAAGCGTTTTAGGTACAATTAAATTTTTACCCTTCCTGTAAAATTTTAACCCACAATCTAACCCTGAAACTTAAGCTTAACCTGACCCGAACACTTTGCCATTAATATAACCCTATCCTTAAAGTGTATGTCCAGTCAAAACATTTTATTCTGCTATCCAGGGCTGTGTAAGAGGTTTTTACTCACTTCTTACTGTCATTTTGACAATGGTTTCACCAGACATGGTTCAAGCATTTAAGGGCAGAATAATTTCTTAAAATAATTTTAAAAAATGGCTACTAAAAAATATATAGTAGTATGTTGATCCAATGTCTACGCTAGAAAACTTGGCACTTCCGTTGAATCATATAAAACTGGTCTCTAGCTTTTTTTTTTTTTGTCCTTGCCCAAGGGAAGACCTCTAGACTTGCTCAGGTCAAAGAATGGCAGCATAAAGATATCCCTGACATCACCGACAAGGATATTGGAAGGTATAACTCATACTTTGGTATGGTCATTGAAGTGAGAGGCAGGCTAATACAACTCCGATATTTTCATAGAGCATAGTTTACGCACTCCATTTTTAAAATTTGTCACACCTCCCTGTGTGACAAATGTCAAAATGATAAAGGAACTACTACTCATATGGTATGGGAGTTTGACGAAATCACACCTTTGTGGCCAAAGACTAGATTTTTTTTTCCTGACAATTTTGCAATACCAGGTGTATATTTGGTATACTCGGTGCAGAATTAGACAATGCAAAAATAGTATTCCGAAGGATATTCCTTTTTTTATGCTAGGGAAGACCATAATCCATAGTTCCGATGCACTAAATTATTAATATATGGTAAAACCTTGTAAATAGTTATACTTCCTTTCTTAACTTTTGAAGCCAAAGACTACCACAGTAGATCTTATTAAATATGAGAAGACTGGGTTAGGTCCCCAAATACCAGTGTACATCCGTAACATACATAAGGTGAAAAGAATTACTCAGACATATTAACTATAATTATTATTATACAGAATTTATATAGCGCCAACCGTTTACGCAGTGCTTTACAATATAAAAGGGAGACAATACAATTACAATACAATAAAATACTAGAGGGTTAAGAGGGCCCTGCTCAGAAGAGCTTACTATCTAATAGGGTGGGGCAGGTGGTACAAAAGATTGTAACTGTGGGGAATGAGCTGATGGAAGTGCTAAGAAATTAGTTGGAGACATGATAGGCTTCCCTGAGGAGATGAGTTTTCAGGCAGCCAGAGTAGGAGATAGCCAGACAGTTTGAGGTAGAGCCTTCCAGAGGATGGGAGAGGCTCTGGAGAAGTCTTGGAGACAAGCATGGGAGGGGAAGGCATGGAAACTTGAGAGCAGGTGGTCTTGAGAGGAGCTGAGAGGATGGTTTGGGTTATATTGGAGAGAAGATTGGTAATGTAGCTCGGGGTAGAGTTGTGGAAGGCTTTGTATGTTGTAGTTAGTATTTTGAATTTATTTTGCTGGGCGATTGGAAGCCAGTGTAGGGATTGGTGGAGAGGGGTGGCAGACACTGAGCTGTTGGTAAGGTAGATGAGTCTGGCAGCTGCAATAGCTGCAATAGTCAAGGTGAGAGATAACAAGGGAGTGAGTGAATAGCTTGGTGGTTTCATTAGGTAAAAAGGGGCACATTTTAGAGATGTCATGGAGGTGAAGTCTACAAGCTCTCTTTGAAAAAAAAAATTTCTTTGAGAAGAGCAATAAAGCGATGTACAGTAACTCAAAAGACCAAGATAATTGACATCAACATTAAAGGAAGGGTGTACAGTACCAGGTGTATACGAACATGTGTAGTACTGACCCCTTGTATGCCCCCAAATAAGAGAGCGGGGGAAGAGGTATGAGGAGGAGGGGGAAGGAGATGATGATGAGCTGGCTAGTGCTCAGTAGTATAAGGTAAAATATTATAGTAAGCTTAACAGTAGTCAAACCCATAAGGCCCAGTTCATTCCAGGAGATGAACAAGCATAAAGGGTCTCTCAGAGGGGAGGGCCCTACTGTGAGAGTTGGTACTTGGGAGTTTAGTCAAGGACAAGGCCGAGCTCTATGATCTGATAGCCAGAATTGCCAGTGATGATAGAATTTATCAAGTGTCAGCTGTGCCTTTGCAAACATAAATTCCATTGTTAGGTGGTCGTTAAGGATAACAATGGTGTTATGGAGAGTAGGTGCACTGCCCTGTTTCCAAATCCGGGCAATAGATAACGGGTAGCAATGAGTGTGTGTAATGATGGGGTGAAATTTCCAGGGCCTAGTCCAAAGAGCCATTTGTGGGGTTAACTTAATAGGTAGGTTAGTAACATCCTGAATAAGGGTGGAGATGCCCGTCCAGAAAACAACAATAGACGGGCATGCCCACCAAATATGAAAAATATGTCCATCCATGTCACACTTTCTCCAGATTTTGCTGGAATTAGACGGAAACATTTGAGCTAATTTCACAGGGGTGTAGTACCACCTATACGGTATTTTCATTGAGGTTTCTCAGTGGGAAATGTTTTTAGAGTACATGGTGGATGAGCGAAGTGCTCGGTACCATATAGGGGGAGGGATCTGGATTTGTAACTTGGATTCCCAGTAGGCTATAGTTGGGGTGTGTTCCTCCAGATTTGGTTTTGTTAGTAGGCCATAAAGCTAGGATATGCCATTTTATTGTTGGTTGAGGTAAAAAATTGTAGGTTGTCCTTAATCCAAGTGTTGTGTGAGGTTGAGATGGATGTAAGGATATGAGGGAGCCATAAGTACATATAGAAGTCCTTATTGGAGATGGCAAAGAGGTCCTTAACGTGGAGGAAGGATAAGAGTTGTGGTCATGCTGGAACAGGTCCCCAATCTTTCAAAGGCCCTGTGAGGATCATATCTGACGGGGAAGGCCTGGGTATAAGAATGATAAAGCTGACAATGAGAGTTGAAGAGCCTGCACGTGTAGTCCTCCTGAGGCTTGCAGAACCGATTTCCAGGTAGATAATGTGGCGTTAACTGTCAGGAGGAAGGAGCGCAGAGGGTGGTGTCCCATCCAAATGGCAGCCAATAAAAGTAAAGGGATTTGGGGCAAAGGCTGTTGCTTCAATCGGGGTCCAAGGTTGCAATGAGGGCATGTAGCTTTTTGGTGATCTAAAATTATTTCTTTGTAGTGTAAATGGAGGTCAGGCCTGCATAGACCCTGGGTGTGTTGAGTAAAGAGGCTTTGATTAGTTTACATGCAGCCTAGATTAGGTGATTGATGATAAGCTGAAGTGTGCCTATATCTGATTTGTAGGATCGGTAATGGTAGAGTCCTGATGATGTATACAACCTGTGGTAGGAGGAACATCTTAAGTTGTGGAAATAGGGAAACTCCTAGCATAGCTGATTTTAGAGTGATTTAATTTATACGTGGATATCTGACTAAACTGTTGTAGGAGATACCACAGTGGGGGTAGGGATTGCAAAGGTTCAGTGAGCCAGATGATTATATCATCGGCATAGAGGCCAATCTTGTGGGAGATTTAGTCAACTGATAGGCCATCGATATTTGGGTTAGCTCGAACTGCTTGTGCCAGTGGTTCAATCACCGGCGCAAAAAATAGGGGGCACAAAGGGCAGCCCTGTCGGGTCCCATTGGTGATGGGGGAGAAGGGTGTGGATAACATGCCTGATGTGAGAACTCTTGCGCTCGGTGTAGAATAGAGGCCTAGGATGGCTTGGTGGAAGGGGCCATGGATGCCAAATTTCTGAAGTCTGAGTCAAAGTATAACCAATTAACCTTATTGAACGCCTTCTCTGCGTCAGAGATCAGCAGAGAAGGTGTTCAGTGGAGCTCCGCCCAGTGGATAAGGTCTATAAACCTATGAGTGCCATCTGAAGCTTTTCGGGAGGGGATAAAACCCACTTGATCTGGGTGGACCAAATTAGGCAAGGCGGATGGCTGATAATTTTGTATAGAGCTTGAGCAGAGATATGAGGTGATAATTGGCCAGATCATGGGAGGGTTTGCTGGGTTTGTGTATGGTGGTTCACTGCTTCAAGGGATTCGGATGGAATCTCACCTGTTGATAAAAACCTATTAAAAGTATTACATAGGTGGGGTACTAGTTGATCTGCATATGTATTATAATATTTATTGATAAAACCATCCGGTCCTCGGGCTTTGTGGGAGGGGAGATCTTTGATAGCTTGGAGAAGTTCTTGATGGGAAAATGGCTGAGATGGGGATATCGAAGGAAGTAGGAGAGGGTCAAGGAATTCTTGTATTAACTGCAGAGTGGGGCTCAGATATTGAGAGTGAGAGGTTGTAGAGTTTTGAAAATAAGTGCTAAATTCGTCCACTATATCTTTTGGGTTTGTTAGTTTATGTCCCTTATTTAGAAGGAATGGGACTCGGTTTTGCGCTGTTCTCCGTTTTTTATATTGCTGGGCCAGGTGTTTCCCAGCTTCATTCCCCTAAAAGTAGTAGGTGAGGTGAATGCGCTTAAGGTAGAAGTCGTGGCCCTTTCGGAGGTAGGAGCTGAGATAATTTCTCAGACTAACTAGTTCCTCAGTGTTAGCTGGAGTGGAATTCTGTTAATTCAGGGATTCAAGCGTTCGAATATGGTGGACAAAGGAATTTAGTGTGTGGGTTCTCTTTTCTTTTCCTGGGCACCCAGCTGCAGACAGGTCCCTTGTATAACAGATTTGTGGGTGTTCCAGAGTGTACTTGGATTATTTATTTTAATCTGATCTTATTGAAAAGTATTTTGCATACAAAATTTGACATATAGTTGAATAAAGTATAATGACTGCGCTTAGGACAGTTGCAAGGTATGCAGCCCCCCTAAAGAAACTCCCCAAGGTGTTTCGAATATATGTAAATATGTATAAGTGGGGTAATGGCGCTCCCTGACGAGTAAATGGGCAGGTGAGTAATATAGGGTCCCAATAATAATTGGAATCAATATACAAACTTTACGGCGAGTAGCCCCGCCTGAGTGAGTTGCATGAATAAATAAATGCCAAACAACCACGGAGTGACAAAACTCCCTCCACGTTTGTGAGTATGCAAATAAAGGATTTAGAAATTAATAATTAGTGATAGTGTTGGTAGAAATGCCTACCCTTTTAAACATAATCCGTGTAGGTGCATAATCCGTGAATGGTGCTTAATTGAGTATGTCACTCATAAGCGTGTGCACACTCCAAACATATATAATACTAAACCTGTGCCTAAACCAAGTGTTGATACCTCAAACCATAGGTACCAATAAACCGTTAAATATCTGTAAAATGTATGTTACTTAAACACCCAGACATACATTGGGTTAAAATATTAATTAAGGCTCATATGTTTTTATATGTTTCTGTTTAAATGCACTTTGTTTATGCACATGTTTGAGGATTTATAATTTGGCAGAAACCCAATGTATGTCTGGGTGTTTAAGTAACATACATTTTACAGATATTTAACGGTTTATTGGTACCTATGGTTTGAGGTATCAGCACTTGGTTTAGGCACAGGTTTAGTATTATATATGTTTGGAGTGTGCACACGCTTATGAGTGACATACTCAATTAAGCACCATTCACGGATTATGCACCTACACGGATTATGTTTAAAAGGGTAGGCATTTCTACCAACACTATCACTAATTATTAATTTCTAAATCCTTTATTTGCATACTCACAAACGTGGAGGGAGTTTTGTCACTCCGTGGTTGTTTGGCATTTATTTATTCATGCAACTCACTCAGGCGGGGCTACTCGCCGTAAAGTTTGTATATTGATTCCAATTATTATTGGGACCCTATATTACTCACCTGCCCATTTACTCGTCAGGGAGCGCCATTACCCCACTTATACATATTTACAAAAATTTGACATATAGATTGTATCATCATACCACCAGATTAGGATTTGGATTAGAAACAGAGCCAATGTTGGTAAAGGAAGATGATGTTGTCGGCTCGAACCTGTTCTCGGATCTCCGGCACGTTAAGGATTGAGGCGTTCAAACGCCATAGGGTGTGTCTAGGAGCAGTGGGGGACAAAGATATAGTGATGGATACTGGGGCGTGGTCCGACCACGTAATAAGCCCAGTCGTGGACTTTTGAAGCAGGGTTTTGGAGGTCAAGAACAGGTCAGTCCTAGAATATGATCTTTGGGTGTTTGAGTAGAAGGAGTAATCCCCCTCAGTACCATGCTGACACACCTCCAGGGGTCATAAAGATCTTCCAGGGAAAGTATTGAAGACAGAGCAGTGGATTTTCTGTGCTTTGCATTAGATGAATCCATCTGGGGGTCTATAACTTCATAAAAGTCGCCACAGATTATGATTTGATTTTTAGGGTAATGTTGTTGGATCTTTTGCATCATGGATTTATAGAACGATTTCTGGTGGGTGTTGGGGGCATAAATATTTACGATGATCAGGGGTTCGTTATTGAATGTGGCTGATAAGATCAGGTATCTGCCTGAGGGGTCCTGATTAAGGTAAGTGAGATTAAAAGCGACAAAGGAGCGTACCGCAATCATGACTCCCCTTGCTTTCTTGCTAGCCCGTGCCTGAAAACGGTGGGGGAACAGTTTGTGGGAGCATTGGGGGGTGGGTTATGTTCCGGAAAATGCATCTCCTGGACGCACAGTATGTTTGCCTTTAGTGAGATAGCTTCTTGCCATAGAAGTGAGCATTTAAAAGGGCTGTTGAGGCCCTTGGCGTTTACACGAGGCCATGACGCTCACAGTTGTCTCCTTAAAGTTAATTTGGTTGTAGGTGCTGTGACTGTACTGAGATGGATAGACTCCTATTACAGAAAGGGAAAACAAGGGGGGAACAAAATCGTTGCAGAAATGGTGATCTACACAGTATGATGCATGGACAGATCAAGCCCTACAGTGGTAAAAAAGACTTAATCTGGGCATACAGTAACAAAGCAATGCTAGATACACAGATAAGCTAGTGAAACAAGCTAAATATTAGCGTAATTCTAACAAATCTACTCTTATGTACGTTTACCAGTGGATGTGCTTAGCACACAAAAGAAAAACCGTGGAGCGTGGAAGGGGTAACACGAGTGCTTCCACGCCTCCACCAACTTTCCTGGCGTTGGCCGTGGTGCGGGAGGGCATCCCGATATTAAGTCGGAGCGTGTGAGTCCCAGGAGTTGGAGATTTTGGAGGATGGCCTCACCTTGGTGGTTGGTGGGGGGTGCTCTTGTGACAAGGGAGGTATCTCCAGCATACAGCCTGTGATTGACAACCTCAGCTCTGTTCTGGTTTGCTGTGGGAAGGGGGTGTCCCTTCTCTCCAGTTAGCTCTCAGAGCTCTCCTCATGGAGCTTTTCCATGTATAAATTCTGAACTTTGAACGGATGTAGAGAATATAGAAGACTGCAGATAAACAGGTACAACTTATGTAGGAGAATTTGTTTCTCTGTGTATCACCTGAAGCAAGTCACTTCACTGGGTTATATGTCAAGGTTTACAATCACTTTAATGTTTATTATAAATACCAGAACTTAAGCAGTTGTTTATAATGCTTGAAAACTTTGCTTATTCTGTAAACCAATAAGCTATTACATACACAATCTCTTCTGTTCTCTACCACCATACTGACGTATACCATTGCATGTATATGTGTGCTTTAATTTGTGTATTTATTAAACTCAATTAAAAAAAGCTACAGAATTGCTGTCTCTATTAACATTCTAAAAGAGGTACGCTAAAACATTTTCAGTGAAAGGGGAGTTCAATGAGCCTTCTGTGTTAATATTACGTATTCATAGACTATGTTCCACCCAGGTAAAGATCCTCTGCCAGCTCCAAATTTACCATGGACTCAAGTCAGTAACCTTAGTATGTCATTCCAGCTGAAGGTTACGCTTCAAAGAAGTGCTCTGCATAGAACCTTAAATAGAGAAACTGTAATGGCTTTTTTTTTTTTTTTTTTTTTTTTAATGTATGTTTGTACAAACAATTAATGACGGTGTGCATATATGGCAAATGACTCCTAGAATATTATGATTTTTTTTTTCTTGAGATGGCACAGCAGAAGCTTTTTACCTTTCAGATTCTATAATTCTGAAACCTCTCATGGAAGCATTAACCACTTCAATACCGGGCACTTTCAGCCCCTTCCTTCCCAGACCAATTTTCAGTTTTCAGCGCTCTCGCACTTTGAATGACAATTGCACGGTCATGTAACACTGTACCCAAATGAAATTTTTATATTTTTTTTTTTCACACAAATAGAGCTTTTTTTGGTGGTATTTAATCACCGCTGGGTTTTTTTTTTTTTTACGCTACAAATAAAAAAAGACCGAAAATTTTCCAAAAAATTGCATTTTTCTTAGTTTCTGTTATACAGTTTTGCAAATAAGTAATTTCTCTTGATACATTTTGACCAAAAATGATGCTGCTACATTTCTTTGGTAAAAATGACTCAAATCAGTGTTTGGTGTTGGCAGTGATGGGGGACAGACAGATTTTTTTTTTTTTTATGGGGACAATGAAATGTGTATAGGGACAGGGGTATATCAGTGGTGCTTGGTGTACTTTGTGGGGTGATCTGTAACAGCTCTCTGTGTAAAATCATCCTCACACAGAGAGCTGTCACAGATCTGCAGATTCCACCCCCCCGCACTGAGCTCGGCAGGGAGACCTGTCACAGAGACAGGCGTCTCTGTTCACATTGTGACGGCTGTGATTGGACACAGCCGTCAGGTGCTCGGGAGGGCCAGTCACAGCGCCCATATCCCGATCTCTGCTCAGCTGGATCCTGTGATCAGAATGATCACAGGATCGAGCCGCAGCGCGCCTTGTGGCTGTGCTGTGAGCACTCATTCTGAGGAACGTTCCTGAACGCCCACTGAGAACGAGGAAAGGACCACCCGGCCGTATATTTGCAGCGGCCGTGTGGGAAGTGGTTAAACAGAGCGTGTAATGAGTCATCACTGACTAAATCACGTGTGTACATTTAAGTTTGAGTTATTGAACTCTGTATACAGTTTTAATTTTCTCCAACAAAACGTGAAAAAAAAACAGAGTGCTCCACCTGCTAGTTGCATATCAAAATACTTTAAGGCTCCATTCACACTTGTACGACTCCAAAGTTGCGCTGACTTTGGACTGCAACTTACAACTGACGTAGCTTTGAATGGGTCCAATTTGGATATGACTTTGGCTTTGACCAGTGACAATGGACAACTGTTGCATTGTACGACTTTCATGCAACTTTTGAGGATTAACATTGAAGTCTATGGCCCTCAAAATGCATGAAAGTCGGACTAAAGTAGTGCATGAACTACTTTGAAGTTGCTGCAACTTTAAGTTGCACATATATGAATGGTTACCATCAGAAAACATGGGGAATGACTTGTCATGCAACTTTAATGTCCAAAGTTGCATGACAACTTGCACACTTCATAAAGTAAATATATAAACTGTTGTACAGGTAGTTTAGCCAACACTTTTACCCTGAAAGAAATCCTATCAGTACACCTGCTTCCACCCCTAAAACCATTAATTTAACCTCTTCTTGATGAGGGTAAAACAAATCCTAATTCCACAATTTTGCAACTTTGACATGTGTTAGTAAAACTATACAAATCGTTGCAACTACTTGGTGTATCCAGGTGAATAATATAATGTTTTTTTTCAGGACAAATTGAGCTTTGATTTGGTAGTAAATGATAGTTTAAAAAAAAAAAAAAAAACTTTTTTTTTTTTTTTTTTAGTAGCTGTATAATTCCTTGCTATTACCATAACATACCACCAAAGAACAGCCCAAAATCAATTCTCCTGCCTCTGGCAATTGCAATACTACATATGTTTGTTATGTGTTTTGTGTGTAACTATAGTAGGACCCAGAACCAATATTGCACTTTTTTTCCCTACCTAAAACACAGTGATACTAACTTGAAAAAAATATTTTTTAATCTTGCCTAAAATTGACCCTGACCTTTGACTCTTATTAGGCACTGACCTAGATATGACCCTGATATAGCTAATTTTTTAAAAAATTGTGTGTTTTTTTTATTGTTTTTTTGTTTTTTAACACATGCATCTTTTGTTTACTTTTTCCCCTTCTATTACAAGGAGAAAAAGATCTTTTTCTCCATTGAAGAGGAGAGAAAATAAAATCATGGGCTGGCTATACAGTGACTCATTACTGTGATAGCCAGTCAGAGGCCAGTCAGAGGCCAGTCAGAGGCCAGTCAGTGATCATGTGATTGGGAACCGGTATTCCCAGTTCCTGATCGTTAGTACGATACCTGGGTCTCTCAATGCGAGCATGTTGTATGTGCTGGGAGCTGCAGTATGCTCCCAGCACAAACGCAGTTGCACAGAGCTACTTCCTTGAGACCGTATATATGCATAGAGGTGGTGGGAAGGGGTTAAGCTCCCTATGTACCAAGGCATTCATAATTTACCAATAAGAAGCAGGAATCTTAACATGCAATGGAGAAAATAACAGCTAAAACGGATAGTCAATTTCCTGAAGGTAAAAGTCTGCCATCATTTTTATTCTAATTTCATTCTGTTTAGGCTTGAAATGAAGTTAAAAAAAGAATCTTGGGGCCCATGGAGTGGAGGAAGTGGCTCCCGACAGGTACAATTTGTTCAAGGGTTTGGAGATGTGGCCATACTGAAACACAGCAATAAAGTGCTACAGGTCAGCATTGGTCAAGGCCTTCCAAAGAACTCTCGTAAGTATATTTTGATGTATACAGTATGTTTATGCTATAATACATTCTGCCACTTCCCAACCACACTAAGGCTTGCCATACGTGGTTCAGTTTTTTCATTTAGCCAGCAGGATGAACGAAAAAAATGGAATCGATTTCCTCCATCCACACATTCAAGGTGGATGCGAGAATTCTCCCCGCTGTGCTATTGTATTATGACAGCAGGAGAAACTCCCCTACTGTCAGGATACACAGCTCAGCGTTTCAGCCGCTGATACGTGGCTATAAGTGGCTTATATCGGACAGGGCGGTTGAATAGAAGTCGATCGGTAGATGTAAATCTAAGCACCAACTGATCAGCCCAGTTTGGTCTGAACCTGAGTTTTCCCTTTACTGTTTACAGATTTATACTTGTAATTTTTTACTTTTTGTTTTTTATAATCTTAAAGTCTCGATGTGGGACAGGTTCTTAGAGCCTGCATGTAACTTGCAAATTTTACCTTTTCTTTGTTATATTACATATAAAATATAATTTATAATATTTACAGCATATTCTGTGCCATCATACTGAACAATCTGTATTCAGCTTTACAGTCGGTAAATATTGAGATGGTTGTCCACCATATTATAGTTAAAGGTTAGAATCCATGATGCAAGCAAAATAGAATGATTTGCCTTTTATTGTGTTTTAAAATGCACTTAATTACTATAAACCATTTTCAACCAAATTCAACCTAAAAAATCTTATCCTGCGAAAAAGTCCACCGTGCCCAACGGTAAATGTAACTGTCTGCTTAACCACTTCAGCCCCAGAAGGATTTACCCCCTTAATGACCAGGCCATTTTTTACTATACAGCACTGAATTACTTTGACAATTGCGCGGTCATGTGACGCTGTACCAAAATAAAAATGTAATTTTTGGTGGTATTTGATCACCATATTTTTTACTTTCTGCTATAACACACATCCAATAAAAAAAAATGTAAAAAATCTAATTTCTTCATCAATTTAGGCCAATATGTATTCTACTTCATATTTTTGGTAAAAGAAAAAAATCCTAATAAGCGTATATTAATTGGTTTGCGCAAAAGTTATCGCATCTACAAACTATGGGATATTTTTATGGCATTTTTATTTATTTATTTATTTTTTAAAGCGAGACTGCGACATTGTGGTGGACAAATCGAACACCTAACTGACATTTTTGAAACTATTTGGGCACCAGTGACACTAATACAATGATCAGTGCTAAAAATATGCACTGTAATGCCCTGTAGACACGGTTGGACATTGATCGGACATTCCGACAACAAAATCCATGGATTTTTTCCGACAGATGTTGGCTCAGATTTGTATGGATACACACGGTCACACAAATTTGTCGGAAAATCCGATCGTTCTGAACACAGTGATGTAAAACACGTACGTCGGGACTATAAATGGGGCAGTAGCCAATAGCTTTCGTCTCTTAATTTATTCTGAGCATGCGTGGCACTTTGTGCGTCGGATTTGTGTACACACGATCGGAATTTCCGACAACGGATTTTGTTGTCGGAAAATTTTATAGCAAGCTCTCAAACTTTGTATGTCGGAAATTCCGATGGAAAATGTGTGATGGAGCCTACACACGGTCGGAATTTCCGATAACAAGGTCCTATCACACCTTTTCCATCGGAAAATCCGACCGTGTGTACAGGGCATAACTGTACTAATGACTCTGACAGGAAAGGGGTTAACATCATGGGCAATCAAAGGGCAAATGTGTCCCTAGGGGTGCTTGCTAACTGTGTTGGGGTTACCCTGACTGGGTGAAGACAGAGATCTGTGTTCCTGCTTGGAAGGAACACAAGAACTCTATCTTCTTCCCTGTCAGAATGGTGATCTGCCTTGTTTACATGGGCGGGCAGACAGCCATTCTGCCTCTCTCAGGAACGCTAATGGGTGGTCGACGGACATCAGGTCCACTGGACCCACTAACTGGCTCCCCCTCTGTAAAATCAGCAAGCGATCACGCTTTCAGCAGCTTGCGCGTGCCACCCAGTGGCTATTGCACAAAATTACATACAGGTAAGTGAATTTGCGCAATAGAGCCGACCTTCCACAGTACATGTATGTTAGGCGGTCGGCAAGTGGTTAAATCCCCCTCGTTCTCCCCTGATGTACCATAAGCCCTTACAGAGTTTCTATGTAGATCATTCCTTTCTGTCATTGATTTGTTTCCTTGTGTTCCAGGACCCACCAGGAGAAATTTTGTTGATGGACGAAATAACACAAATAAAGTAAAGTCCTTTCCAAGCAGAGCTGCTCCACCACCACCAGGTACAGTATTATTTGCATTCATAGTAATGGTGAGCTTTCATGGATTCCCTCTAAATATTTATTTTATATACACCGATCATCCATAATTTTATGACCACTAGCCAGTTATGTGAATAACCTTGATTATCTCTTTACAATGGCATCTAAAGGTTGGGGTTATATCTTTGGCAGCAAGTAATCATGTTGTTCCTGAAGCTGATGTGTTGAAAGCAGAAAAAAATGGGCATTGCAGTTGGTTGTGTATTGGACTGTGTAACCGCTGACCTGTCAGGGTGCCCTTGCTGACCCATGCCTACAGCCAAAGGGCACATGAGCATCAGAACTGAACCATGGCGCAATAGAAGAAGGTGGAAAGGTCTGATGAACCATGTTTTCTTTTATATCATGTGGCTGGCCAGGTGCGTGTGCTTTGCTTATCTAGGGAAGAGATAGCACCAGGATGCAGTATGGGAAGAAGGCAAGCGGGCGGAGGCAGTGTGATGCTTTGTGCAATGTTCTGCTGGGAAACCTTGGGTCCTACCATTCATGAAACGTACCACCTAGCTAAACATTGTTGCTGACCAAGTACACCCCTTCATGGAAACTGTATTCCCTGATGGCAGTGGCCTCTTTCAGCAGGATAATGCGCCCTGCCACACTGCAAATACGGTTCAAGAATGGGTTGAAGAACACGAGTTTGAGTTGGTAACTTGGCCTCTAGATCTCTGTGGGATGTGCTGGAAAAACAGGTCTGGTCCATAAAGGCCCTACCTTGCAATTTACAGGATTTAAAGGATCTGCGGCAAAAGGGGGTCCTACTAAATATTAGGTTGGTGGTCGGAAAATTATGGTTGATCAGAGTATAGCATGTAAATACTTTAAAGGGAATGTAGTGTTTTTCATAGAACTGTTTTTTTTTTTTTTTTGTTTTTTTTTTTATGTGCTCTGCTCTTAACAGAAAAATAAATTTACACCTGTGCAAAATATATACTCGTTCTATAAATACCTGTGCTTCCTATTTAGTAGTACTGTACAGATATTGTACTTTACTGCACCTAATATTTTAGTTTCAATCTATGCAAATATCTGTGTGTAAAGCTGGCCATAGATGGAGCGATTTTTCTTTCCGGCAACCCATCAACACAGTCAGTGCATAGGGAGCCGTCCTGGCCAGGATAATACACAGTGATTATTGCTAGTGGCTATGATTGATCAAATCAACTTGGGTACAATTAGCCTGCCTATATATAGTTTGAATCTTGGCTGGTCCCTGCTGAACCGGCTGAGATTTAAACATTCTATGGCTGGCTTTAAGGCAAGCCATAGATCGTTTTCACACTCTCGGTGGATCAAAATATCCTCCCCACTGAGACATTGTATTTGGAAAGCAGGGACTCTCCACCATCAGAATACACTGATCAATGGATGCAGCCGCTAATCGAGAATTTTTTCAGACAAGCCCATTAATCAGAAGTTGATAGTTGGATTGACTTCTGTTGGGCATATAGATCAAAATTAAGCTGGTTCTCCAAAAATTTGGATCCATCTATGACCAGCTGGAGCTTTTAAGTAAAAGTGATATAATAAGTGGTCTATCATGTAATTGATGTTCTTGCAGCAGTTGTTCAGTAAGGTGCGTTGTCTGATGGTCATTGAAGGTGGAACTTGCCAATGTGTATTCCTGAATTCAAAATAAATATGGAAATTTGGTACACAAAAGTTTGAAAAGTGTAAAAAAAAAAAAATTTCAAAAGCTACCTTCAGATAAAAGCTTAATATTGGAACTGACAATGCGTACTCAATATACCATACTTTGCTGTGGTATATTGCATTATTCATATTATAAGAGAGTTTGGAAATTGGTGTCATATTGCATGATAGAATTGCTCTAATATATTTTTTTTTTGTTTTATGATAAAAGGGTCATATCAAAATGGGTTGATACAAAGTTCCCAGTATGGGCATCCGCAGCCGAAACATGGAAGGCAATATAGCAACTCTAGAACAAACCATCCTTCTACGGACCACCCAACTTTACCAAGGCAAGTGGCTGGAGCTTCAGGCAGAAATCTAGAGCAACCCCAAAGCTTCGATTTCCTGCGTGTGCCTGACCAAGGTGTTGCAGGGTAAGATATATTCTTTACTGTATTAAAGATGCTGTGTCCTAAAGTGTATGTACAGAAAGTCCCCTACATACGAACCTTTGAGTTGCGAACTTTCAAAGATGTGAACATGTGTTTGAACAGTTTCTTTTTTCATTCAACCTAGCGGGCTGAACGAAAAAACACTGACCGATCGCTGTACTAACACAAGCAATGTTGGTGCAGCGATCTCCCCAGCTGTGCTATTGTGTTCTGGCAGGGGCAGTCCCCTGCCAGAACACACTGATTAACGCTCACAGCCTTTGTCTGCAAGCACTGATCTTTGTTGGACTTACGGATATCCTCCTGGAATGGAACTCGTTCGGAAGTAGGGAACTGTATAGCCAATATTTTTTGTTGTCTTGGGTAAAGTTTGGAAGAGTTAAAATCCCTGCCAGATTTTTTATTTTCCCAAAGCGAAGAAAATGCTCCTTTTAGGGCTCATTCACACCAGAATGCGGTGCTGGAAACCCTTGTCCCCTGCACGTTTCTTGCACTGTGTTCAAAGCGCATTGGGTTTGTGATCTGCTGCAGGGGGACAATGTATTCCTAAAAACACCCCAAATGCAGTACGATTGGCTGGCTGCAGCAGATTGCATGATAACGCAGCACCAATATTTGAGTTGTGTTTGCCCTGTCAGCACCTATCTGCTCAACAAAAGTCGATCTTTCAATTGACTTCTGTAAAAGGAACTTGTCAGAAAACCTTTGGCTGAACATTGCCTATATCCAGTCAGATGCAGTCCTGGCATGTAGTATCCACACTGTTTAGCATGGATGGAGAAATCAATCGATTTTTCTCTCGTTCAGCCCAGGGGGGAGTGAAAGTGAGGAATCCACACATGTATGGCCATCTTTGGCCTTTGAAAACTGATAGGGTTCCTCAAATGGAATTGCGCTTTTTGCAAGCAGCGTGTGCATGTATAACATTTCATTTGTAAAGCTCTTAGACCCCATTCACACCTGAGCGTACGGGAATAATAGGCAGAATCGTGTGATAAAATGAGAATAACAATTTTTTTGCTTAGAATAAAGATCACGATTCTCTGTGTAACATCATCTTTCACATTATACAAAAAAGTGGGCTAACTTTACTGTTTAGTTTTGTTTTTTTTTAACTCATTGAGCTGTATTTTTTCCCAAAAATTTCTTTCGAAAGACTGTTGCGCAAATACAGTGTGACATCAAATATTGCAATGACCGCCATTTTATTCTCTAGGGTCTGCTAAAAATATATATAATAATGCTTGGGGATTCTAAGTAATTTTCTAGCAAAAAATACTGATTTTAACTTGTAAGCAACAGGTATCAGAAAAAGGCCTGGTCTTTAAGTGATTAAACTGACCTTATTTACAGACAGAAGTGCATCCCTTTGATCTAAAAGAACCGGAAGATACATGGTTTCTTTTTATTTCAGCTGCAGAGCCATGTTGTGATAAACTTTTTGACAGCTGTCCGCTGTGAGCAGAGGGGCTCTGCACTGAATCGTGGAGATACTGGATTAAAGTGGAACTTCCGTCATTTTTTTTTCAACTTTCCATCTATTAAATCTTCTGCCCTTGTTGTTTTTACTTTGGATAGTAAAACATTTTTTTCTGCCAGTAAATATCTTATACAGCCCACTACCGGTAGAAAGCCTAGGCTTATGACATGATGCACAGCTCTCTCTCTCACTCTCAGCTGCAGAGCTGGAGGTGTGCCTCTGTGTGTCTGTGTAAATCCAGGAAGTGAAGAGGCAGCGGCTTCAGCTGCCCACAGTTCAAATGGATGCAGCCAGACTCAGTGGAGGGAGATTTCTGCAGCATATTTGGCAAGTACAGAATCACAGTATATATAAAATAATCTGCAAAGTGGTTGGAGGGAAGCTTCACAATGGCAAAGATGTCTTTATTAGAAAATATGTGAGCAGACTGCAGTTCCTCCTTAAGATCGTGAGGGGGGTTAAATAGAGATTTTTATTTATTTATTTTAACGATTTATTGGTGCAGCTCTAGTATTGTTCCAGTGCTGTACCCGGCTGCAGTTCTTCTCTTCCACGGGAAGATCGGGCAGCATTGGCAGCTATTGGCTCTTGCTGCCGTCAGTCAAATCCAGTGAGCGGAGGGCATGTCTGAGCCAGGCTGTGTGGGTCTATGGACCCACACAGCCAAGCTCAGGAGCGAGCCTACACGTCTGCCACTATAGCAAGCCGCTTGCTGTGGGAGGAGCTGAGGGGGACCCCAGAAGAGGAGGTTCAGAGCTGCACAATACTATTGCAGAGAGTAGGTAAGTATAACATCATTATTATTTTCATTTCAAAAAGTTGGGCTTTAGAAATGCTTTAAAGGAAGATTATGTGATGGCATTTTTGCAGTGCAGTAAACAGAGACGCCGTTATGCTGTGAGGACACACAAGACACCACAGAAACATTGACCACTACACGTCAAAGGCTCTTTGTATTCAGTAGCTGCTGCTAACCCACTTGGTGGTTTAATATTGAGACAATGTTGTTTTAACTAGACTAAGGCAACAGTGTAAAAAAAAAACCACAGGCAGCAATAAAATGCGCCATGAAACCTATATTTTACACACAAAAAAAAGTTTAGGCTATAAAATTATCTATACTCTGCAAAAAATGCTTTATAACTAAGCAGAAAACGACATGCATATATGGAAAGTATCCTCAGACATGACACGTTGCACAATCTCATTCGGCTCCAGAAATAAATGATCATGTATGATATGGCAGGATATTTATTGTACATCTATATTTAGATGCGATCTATACAGCAGCCATATGTAATGTAAACTTCTACCACATGCTGCTGATGTTAGGATGAGGTCAAATGTTGTTTATGAACAGGAAATTAAACGCTGAATAATCTCAAAGCTGTAGCTGAGATTGCAGTTCTAGCAATGCCAAAGGCAAAATGTTGTTATAAGAGCTAAACTGCGTATTTTCCATATGTTCTCAGGTGTTTGAGTAACCAGCATTCAAATCACAGAGTTCTGTCTTCACAGATTAGTATGCATATGAAATTCTGTCATTTTCCACACACTACCGGTTTAGACTTGTGCTGGCCATACACTATACGAAAAATCATTCAAACTCGTTTTCGAAAAACAAACATTCGGCCGTGAGAGCAAACGATAGTGCCATCATGTAATGATCGATAAATCGTTCAGTGGACATACATGAATCCATTTTTTTTTTTCCACATATACCTAGTGCAAACAGTTTGGACAGGAAACACATTAACCGCTTTCCACCCTCCGGCCGTCCAATGACGGCTGGGTGGCGCGGCTCTCGTTCTGGGTGGACATCATATGACGGCCCTTCAGAACGACCTCTCTCGGGTGCGCGCATCGTGGTGATCGGTGGTGCGGTGTGTAAGTCTGACACCGCTACACCGATCTCGATAAAAAGCCTCTGATGGAGGCTCTTTACCACGTGATCAGCCATGTCCAATCACGGCTGATCACGATGTAAACAGGAAGAGCCGATGATTACCTTTCCTCACTCACGTTTGACAGACGCAAGTAGAGGAGAGCCGATCAGCTGCTCTCCTGACAGGGGGGGTCTGTGCTGATTGTTTATCAGCGCAGCCCCCCCTTGGATGCCCACCCAGGACCACCAGGATGCCGCCAGGACCACCAGAGATGCCACCACACTGGACCACCAGGGAAATCGGAAAACCAATCAGTGCTCAGGCAGCTGCTAATCCGTGCCCATCCCCAATGCGTGCCAGTGCCATCAGTGATGCCCATCAATGCCATCTATCAGTGCCGCCTATCAGTGCCCAGCAGTGCCGCCTATCAGTGCAGCCTTTCAGTGCCCATCAGTGTCGCCTATCAGTGCCACCCATGAGTGCCCATCAGTGCCTCCTATCAATGCCCATCAGTGCTGCTTTATCAGTGCCCATTAGTGAAGGAGCAAACGTACTTATTTACAAAATTTTTTTAACCGAAACAAAAGAAAAACTTTTTATTTTTCAAAATTTTAGGTCTTTTTTTTTTTTTTTTAATCTGTTTAGCAAAAAAAAAAAAATTTCGTATAGTGTATGGCCAGCATTAAAGTGGATGTAAACCCTCCATACACCCAGTGAAGTGAACAGCCTCAGATGATACATGGGGATGAAACAAATCTCCCTACATAAGTTTTACATGTATATTTGCTGTCTTCAGCTTTATATATTGTTTAGAAAGTGCACATCATGTTAGAAGATTTTCTCTTCCTATTTAGCACTGCAGTGAAGCCTGGGCATACAGCCAAGATAGCTGATTGGAGGAAAGGCACACACCCCCTCTCCTCATAGGTAGAGACTCCTCCTCTCCCCATCCCTCTCTGCAATCTTCTGGGACACGTCACAGGTCCCAGAAGCGTTGCCTGCTCACTAACAGAGTGCAGCGTGACTCACGCATGCGCAGTGCATGCCCGGCTGTGAAGTTGTCACAACCGGGTGCCCACAGTTGCAATGACAGCACTGTGGAGAGGCGCAAGGCTTCGGGCACCCACATCGCTGGACTGTGGGACAGGTGAGTCTGTTTATTAAAAGTCCCTGACGCTCTCCTGTAGTATGTCTGCAGTCCCTGACGCTCTCCTGTAGTATGTGCTTTAATGTGCCGCTTTACTTGCTTACTCAGTGAGTGGTAATGATGTGCAGTAACCTGTAGCAATCAATTAGTGAAGTAGTGATCTGCTGTAATCACTAGCAAAAAATCGGCAAGCAGAATTTATGTGTTGTAACCTCTAGCAACCAGTCAGTGAGCAGTAAGGATTGGCTATAACCTCTGGCAACCAATTGCAATCGCTGCCTGATCTGCTGTGTATTTTGAGTCTGCCTGCTATGTTTTTGTATGTCTTGAAATGGAGGGGGGGGGGCAAGAAAATGTTTGCCCAGGCCCCAATCAATATTAAAGATGGCCCTGCCTGGGATGTGTGCAAACCTGGTAACCAACTACAAGAAACATCGTACCTCTGTGCTTGCTAACAAGGGTTTCTCCACCAAGTACTAAGACCTGTTTTGCTTGGGGATCAAATACTTACTTATTTTCTCACTGAACTACAACTCAATTTAGAACATTTGTATCATGTGTTTTCTCTGAATTTTTGGTTGATATTCTGTCATTCTATCATTTAAAATACACTTATGATAAAAATTATAGACCTTTCCTTTCTTTGTAAGTGGGCAAACTTACAAAATCTGCAGGGGATCAAATAATAATTTTCTCCACTGTATCTGCTAGAATTCCAATGTCCTTGTAAGTTCCTGTGCTTTGAACTGATCTTCAAACAATCTGATGTTTTTTCCAAGCTGTTTTGCCCAGACTACAAATAAATGCCTCCCTACATAATGGAAATGAAGAGTGGAAGCATGGTTGTTAGTAGTTCAAATCAGACAAGTAACAACCATGGATCCCTTTATAGATAGAGTGCAGAGTAAATGAAACCACCCTAGGACAGGATAGATTTGTAGGATTGCCAGGTAAAAATAAGGGTATGAAAATGAATACAACCACCACATCTAAGGAATGCTAAGCTGCAATATATAAAAAGATTTGTTTTGGGGTTTAGATACCCTATAAATTATATTGCTTATGTGTTTTTCCATGTATAGAGCAAATGTATATGCTGTAATTAAAAGTGATAGCTACATTAAGATTTTATAGGTCTGATATTTAACCCCTACACTGCACTCAATTCCTTTCTTCTTTGATTTGACTTTTGCCTGCTTTGTGATCCAGACATCCTTACCAGAAAGCATACTAAGATTCCCAACCGTCAGTGCATTGGTAACATAGATTAGTCAAGAACACCCCTAGCCTGCTGATTGAATAGTGAATCAGCAATACACTGTTATGGTCATCCTGCTGTTTACTCTGCTTTTTCCTCCTGTCAGCATGCTGCCTATTAGCACATATTTAGTACATCAAAACCCTTCCTCTGTTGATCCGGCCATAGACCTTTTGAATCTCGGCCGGTTCAGCAGGGAGCCAAGATTTGAACCAGGTATGGGCAGCCTGATGGTACCCAAGTCGAACCCTCAATCGACTTGGGTACAAACAGTATGTCAGATTTTTCATGTGATTATTGCCAGCAGCTATAGCTGCTGGCAGTAACCACTGTGTGTTCTCCGGTAGGGGCACCCACCCACCGGGAAAACACAATAGCTCTGTAGAAGGGATTCCCCATCAACCCTGACTGGGTTGATTGGGGAATTGAGCGATTTTAATATTTTTTTTTATTTTTACCTCTACCTGGAGTTTAGCTTTAGAAGAAATAATGTATAGTTTAGGAAATGTTAACTCTGATAACATGGTAGTGAATATGTAATGTGCTGCAAGTTGTATCTATAAAATTCATTATTATAAAGATGTCAATCCAATGTTTTTTTTCAGGTTATCATAGTTCTTAGTGCTGGTTCACACAGGGGCGGCTTCAAAGCTGTCCAACTCTGAAGCGGCCCTGCACAGCGCGACCTCAGCATGGCTTGCAAACGACTTATTTAATAGAAGCCAATGCAAGCTGCTCTGAAGTCCCCACCCAAAGTAGTGCAGGAACATTTATCTAAGTCAGAGCGACTTGAGTCGCACGTATTAGAACGGTTCCATTGCAATGCATGGAGTGCAACTTGTCAGGTGGCTAAGTTGCCTGACAGGTCGTCCCTGTCTGAACCAGGACTAACAGTTCATTGCTTTGCTTGACAACTGCAATTGGATTCCAATATCAGTTCATTTATGATATAACATAAACATGTAATTAGCTCTCTAAGCATGTAGTTCTTGTTAGTGCTTCTTGGGAGAATTGTGACCTGTGAATTGACGGTTCTTTAATCTGCTACAGAAAGATTTGTCATTTTCTGTAAAACAGCCCCATCTGCTGGTCAGTCTATTCCAATCATGTCCGATGAGAGCTTAAAGTGATACTAAAGCCTCTTTTTTTATTTTTTATAGAGAAAAAAAAAAACATGTTATACTCACCTGCTCTGTGCAGTAGATTTGCACAGAGCAACCCCGATCCTCCTTATTCTTGGGTCCCTGGCTGGAGCTCCTGGCCTCTCCCTCCTGTTGCATGCCCCTACAGCAGGCAGCTTGCTATGATCCCCCACAGCAAGCAGCTTGCTATGGGGGCACGCAAGCCAAGCTGCAGCTTCGGGTATCCATTCGGACACGGAGCTGTGATTCGGCCCCGCTACCTCTCTCTCCTGATTGGCTAGCAGACGTTGACAGCAGTGGGAGCCAATGGCGCCGCTGCTATGTCTCAGCCAATCAGGAGGGAGAGTCCCAGATGGCCGAGACACTCGTGGACATCGCTGGACAGAGATGGGGCTCAGGTAAGTATTTGGGGGGACTGCTGCACACAGAAGGCTTTTCATCTTAATGCATTAAGATAAAAAACCTTCTGACTTTACAACCAGTTTAAAAATATATGTACTGTGCATGTCCAGATCAATAACATTTACTTAAATGTCACTTCACCTGCCTTTTTTTTTTTTTTCTTCACAGTGCACGCCGACAGACAACAAACCGACCTGCTCCAGGAGGCGGAAGACCCAAACCTCAGCCTAAACCAAAACCAAGCGTGCCACAGTGCAAGGCCCTATATGCATATGATGCACAAGATACAGACGAGCTTAGCTTTAATGCCAATGATGTCATAGACATAATCAAGGAAGGTAAATACTATAGATGCGATCTACACACGATTCTCTCACACTGTCCTTGTATGTAGGTCCTGTCTGCTTTCATGTCATCAGTTATTCTGGAAGATGACCACATTTGGCTGCATATAAATCAGAAGTACTTAAATGGATGATAATGTACTTGTGAAAATGAAACCATAGTCCACCCATCCAACAAGCACTATATTGCCAAAAGTATTGGGGCGCCTGCCTTTAGACGCACATGAACTTTAATGGCATCCCAGTCTTGGTCCGTAGGGCTTAATATTGAGTTGGCCCACCCTTTGCAGCTATAACAGCTTCAACTCTTCTGGGAACGCTGTTCACAAGGTTTAGGAGTGTCTATGGGAATGTTTGACCATTCTTCCAGAAGCGCATTTGTGAGGTCAGGCACCAATGTTGGATGAGAAGGCCTGGCTCGCAGTCTCCACTCTAATTCATCTTAAAGGTTTTCTATCGGGTTTAGGCCAGTCAAGTTCCTCCACCCCAAACTCTCATCCATGTCTTTTTATGGACCTTGCTTTGTGCACTGGTCCAAATAATTTGGTGGAGGGGGGGATTATGGTGTGGAGTTGTTTTTCAGGTGTTGGGCTTGGCCCCTTAGTTCCAGTGAAGGGAACTCTTAAGGCATCAGAATACCAAGACATTTTGGACAATTTCATGCTCCCAACTTTGTGGGAACAGTTTGGGGATGGCCCCTTCCTGTTCCAACATGACTGTGCACCAGTGCACAAACAAGGTCCATAAAGACATGGATGAGCAAGTTTGGGTGGGGGAACTTGACTGGCCTGCACAGAGTCCTGACCTCAACGTCATTAGAACACCTTTGGGAAGAATTAGAGGAGACTGCGAGCCAGGCCTTCTCGTCCAACATCAGGGCCTGACCTCACAGATGCGCTTCTGAAAGAAACATTCCCATAGACACACTTCTAAACCTTGTGGACATCCTTCCCAGAAGAGTTGAAGCTGTTATAGCTGCAAAGGGTGGGCCAACTCAATATTTAACACTACAGACTAAAACTGTGATGCTATTAAAGTTTATGTGCATGTAAAGGCAGATGTCCCAATACTTTTGGCAATAGTGTTTGTGTGTTTGTGTGTGTGTGTATAATATATGATTTTGCACAGAACGGCCACCCTGTAGCAGTAAATCTGCGATAGGGCGATTGGCAAGTGATAAAATTAGAGTAGATGTAAATCTTAGCTGTATAACAGTGTTTTTGCAAGATACTGAACGCTAGAACCCATAAAGCTGACTTCCTTTACAGGAGGTCACCTGAGCATCCCAGAATGGGGATGCCAGGAGATGACATTAGACTGAACACAAGGGGCGATACTCTGAGAGTAATAGATGTGCCTAAGAGACATGGAGGATTTAGGTCCTTATCCAAGTAGGGAACAGCTAGAGTAGGTCTCAGTCAACCTTGTAGGTCATGGGTACCGCCAGAGAAGAGGGCTGCCGAGAGGTACTATTTACCAAGTGGGAGCTTTTCCTGTAATAGGTAAACAAGGTAGTAGAGGCCCGGATGGGGCACATTCAGGTTAACATATGGACTGGAGCAAGGGGTCCAGGAGTGAGAAGAACCCAGTGGGGAAGGTACATTGTCCTGTGTAGTGGCACTCTCTCTCAGGCGGGAATAGTGGGGATAAAGGGGAAGGTCTTTGCAGCTGAAGGAGCAACAAATCTGATCTGATGATCAGCAGAGGCCAAACTTTTCACCAGCCGGTGACGGTGCCCTGAACGTCCACTTACTACTCAATAGCCATAAAAATGTGACCTAGGTAATGAAATGAGCAGTCTATTTTATGAAAGATCTTTAAGGAGCATCATTTGGTGACTGAATTGGACCAGTTTATTTAGCTTCCAAAAAGACAAAGCCCCTTTGTCTAAAAAGCGATATAAATGTAATTGGGTGGAGTGTAATGATACATAAGAAGTGCTAAGGCAGCATAAGAAGCCAATAAAAAGCTTTAAGTAGTTTTTTTTTTAAGTTGTTTTACAGTGGGTATAGAAAGGAATTGCTGCCCCCTCCCCTTATAATAATCATCGAGTCTGGGCTCTGACTAGGCGGCCATGCAAGGACATTCAATTTTTTCTCTTTCAACCATTGTGTGGTCATTTTTGCTGTGTGCTTTGGGTCATTGTCATGTTGAATATTTGGGTCATAGTCATAAAAGGATATTACCACCTCCATACTTTACAGTAGGAATGGTGTTTGGATGGTGAGCTGTATTGGATTTCTGCCAGATATATTGTTTGGTGTTGAGGCCAAATAATCCAATTTTAGTATCATCTGACCATAACACCTTTTTCCATGTGGCCTCAGAATCTTCAATGTGGTCAGATGAGACTAAAATATAAGTAAAGTATGGAGGTGGTAATATCCTATTATGGGGGTGTTTCTTTGCAGCAGGGACTGGAGCACTTGTCAGGATAGAAGGAAAATGGATGGGGCAAAATGCATACAAAGACTTGAGAAAAATCTGCTGTCCTCTGCCAGAAAGTTGTCAATGGGAAGAAGGTTTACCTTCCAACATGACAATGACCCAAAGCACACAGCAAAATGCCTACACAGTCGTTGCAGGATAAAAATGTGAATGTCCTTGCATGGCCTAGTCAGAGTCCAGACTTAAACCCCACTGAGAATCTGTGTAATGTACCTCACTTTTTAGAAAAGGACAAATTTCATCCCTATATTCTTCATTTTTATCCCAAGTATCCAGAGCCATGTCTCTCAATTGCAGAGCTCAATGATGGGAAGATGTAGGACATATTTCTGATGAGGAGTGGTCCACTGTACTACATAATGCACCTAAGGTTTCTTTATCATCCACCCAGAAGCTCACTCAGCTTTTTATTATTCATCTTATTGTACACCAAATAAGCTATATGCATGGCACAGATTCTGCCCTATGCCCGAGGTGTGATGTGGAGAATGGCAATCTCCTTCATATGCTATGGAAGTGTCCAAAATTGGTTCGATACTGGACAAAGGTGAATAATTCTATTCAGTCCTAAACTTTGCTTACTAAGCTGGCTAGATGAGGAACTATACACGCTGCAAACATTTATAGCCATGCTTAGAGTCCTGTTTATTGCCCAAAGACTTATAGGGAGAAACTGGTTTACCAGCATAGGGGTAGTCCAACAAAATTTGAACAAATCTGGGATGCATGGTTAGACACCCCTGGACTTGCCCCATCGCACCTAGTTCAAAGAAGAAAGGAAGGGAAATAATGAAAACAAACTTCTCTGGGTAGGCGTCCAGCAAATATCAGATATGAGCTATAATCTGTTAACAAAAGAGGCTAGAATACAACTCTGTGAAAAGTGAGAACATAATGCTGAAGTAATAGCAATAAAAAAAAGCATCTCAGTCAAACATACTATTAGCAGATTTAGCAACTTATAGTAGCATGGCCTGCGTATCCATAAAAGAGGAAGAGAAAAAAAAAAGGGAGTATAGGATAATGCCAACAAGCTGGACTCGTCTTTCCTGAGCTTGAAATGTTTTGACCGCACAGGGCAGGAAGAATCTCAGGCCATCAAGGAGGATCTATCCGAAGATACCAACACTCCCATATCCACTTGGTCAACTAAACTGGCCGACATGGACTCCATAACCTCCACATCCCTAATTCTAGCATAAAGAGCAGATAATGTTGGGGGATTTTGCTGTTTCCAGTGAAGGGCCACTAAACATCTAGCTGCCCTTAGTATATGTGTGGCCAGTTTTTTGGCTAACCCTGGCAGCTTAGGAGGAAGAAGACCAATATTGCCTAGGGGAGAAAGGGATATCCATCTCAAACAGCCGATGGAGAAGCCCCTGGGCCGAGCGCCAGTAAGGCTGAAGAAGTGGGCAATTCCAGTAAATGTGGAAATAACGTGTCCTGGTCTTGGAGACATTTCCAGCAGTAATCCGAGGCCGATGAGTATATAGCATGTAGGCGAGATGGTGTCATGTACCAGAAGAAAAGCATCTTATAAGTGTTCTCTTTATAAATCATACATATAGAGCTCTTGGCTGTACTGGACCATATAGTTTTCTATTGTTCAGGGGATAATTCCTCTCCAAGATGTTCCTCCCATTTACGCATGTAACTATGTTTCCCCAAAGAAACCATGTCATAAGGTTTTAGCATTTTATATATGTCTGAGGTCAATCCTTTCTGTGAAGGGCCCGATGAGATTAAATACTTGAATGGGGATGGTGTGGAGAATTGAAGGCTAGGGGGTGAAGGTAAGTGCGTAGTGACAAACTTGGAGGTAACTTGGAAAGGAACTTGGAAAGCACTACGGGGAAGCTCATGTTTAATTCTAAGCTCATCAAAAGAGAATAATACCCTAGTCACTGGATTCACAAAGTGTCCATAATCAAAGAGGTTCTTATGCAACTATGGTGAGATCATCTGGGAAGTTAAGCTATCGGGTAGCTTAGGGTTGTAGAGGAAAGCCGTAACTAAGGAGCCCTCAGATTGAAGAGGGATAGTATGATTTAAGTGTTTCCAAATAGTACGTAGCAAATTCATAGTATGTAATAGGGAAGTGGAGGGAACATCGGCATTAGTATTCCATATTAAATTGTTTGGGTGGATAGGAGCTAGCCACAGTTTGTCTATTTGGGTCCAGTGGTTATAGGCCGAAAGGGTAACACAGGATGCTATAGCTCCCAGTTGGGCTGCATAATCGTAATGGAGGAGGTTTGGGAAAGCCAAGCCCCCCTCGTTTCGAGAGGCATAAAGTATTGAGCGGGCTATTCGATGTTTATAGTTCCACGTGAAATTTAGAAGGTCCATCTAAAGTTTTCTAAGCTGTACAGATGGGATGGGCACTGGGAGAGTCAAAAAGCAATACAAGATTCTAGGTAATATGGTCATTTTGACTGAGGCAATGAATCCAAACCAAGAAATTGGATAGTCTCCATTTAGACAGCAGAGACCGGATAGACACGAATAGGGGTCTAAAATTTGCATCATGTAGGGATTGGTATAGGGAAGTAAGGTACACTCCCAAATACTTAATGGTGTGGGTTTTCCACGTATAGGGAACATTTTCTGAAAGACGATGCACTTCTCATTGAGGCAGATTGATTGGAAGGGCTTCCGAATTAGCAGTATTCACTTTATATCCCGATATGGACCCAAATTCCTCCAAGAGCTTATGGAGCTTAGGAAGGGTCACATGTGCTTGCGTTAGGGTTAGGAGTATGTCATCAGCAAATAATGAAACTTTAAACTTGCGTCCCCTAACCATTATTCCACTAATGTTGGGATCCTGTCGGATCTGGGCCGCCAGGGGTTGGATACACGGGAAAACGCAATGAAGAGAGCGGACATCCTTGCCTAGTCCCATTCGAGATTGGAAAGGAAGGAGACGCCGCAAAAGGTGTTTTAACCACTTCAGCCCCGGAAGGATTTACCCCCTTCCTGACCAATGCGTTTTTTTGCGATTGGGCACTGCGTCGCTTTAACTGACAAGTGCACGGTCGTGCGGTGTGGCTCCCAAACAAAATTGACGTCCTTTTTCCCCACAAATAAAGCTTTCTTTTGTTGGTATTTGATCACCTCTGCGATTTTTATTTTTTGCGCTATAAACAAAATAAGAGCAACAATTTTGAAAAAAACGCATTATTTTTTACATTTTGCTATAATAAATATCCCCCAAAAATATATAAAAAAACATTTTTTTTTCCTCGGTTTAGGCCGATATGTATTCTTCTACATATTTTTGGTGAAAAAAATGTATTGATTGGTTTGCGCAAAAGTTATAGCGTTTACAAAATAGGGGATAGTTTTATGGCATTTTTATTAATAATTTTTTTTTTTTACTAGTAATGGCAGCGATCAGCAATTTTTATTGTGACTGCGACATTATGGCGGACACATCGGACATTTTTCTGTGTAATTGACACTGGCAGTGAAGGGGTTAACCACTAGGGGATGGGGAGGGGTTAAGTCAGTACTAGGGATGTGTTCTAACTGTTGGGGGGATGGGCTGTGTGTGACAGGTCACTGATCTCTGCTCCCGATGACAGGGAGCAGAGATCAGTGACCCTGTCATTAGGCAGAACGGGGAGATGCTGTTTACATCAGCATCTCCCCGTTTGTCCTCTCCGTGAGACGATCGCGGGTATCCCCGCGACGATCGAGTCCACAGGACCCGTGACCCGACTCTCACGGAGCTTGCGGCAGGTGCGCACGGCGGCAAATTCACACATACAAAAAAAAATACAAAGTAACATATAGATACGTTACTTTGCACAGCCGTGCCATTCTGCCGGCGTATATCTATAGGAGGCGGTCAGCAAGTGGTTAATAAAAGCGGATGTAGTTGCATACAGATATCTAATTGCCCTGAGGAATGGCCCCCAAAAGCCCAGATATTCAAGGGTTGTTCAAGTGTGTGGTCTTTATCAGGCTTGGGTATTAGCGTTAGATGAGAGGTCTGCATATCCCTTGGAATTTCATCTCTACACATGAATCCATTAAATAAACAAGTCATATGTGGAAGTAGGCTGGTCAGAAAAGTCTTGTAATATTCATAAGAAAGGCCATCTGGGCCTGGGGCCTTGCTATTTGGCAAAAGCTTCAAAGTCTCGGAAATCTCCTCTTCAGTTATCGGAGAGTTGAGAGACTGTAAACCTTCCGCTTGTAAGGTGGCCACGCCACTGCTCATGAGGTAAGCTTGCACACGATTGGTGAAATTTTCTTGGGTTGGTAAGTACGGTAAGGAGGGGTTATTATAAAGATCCAAGAAGTAATCGCAAAATAATTGGGCAATACAGTCGGGGTGGGAATGAAGGGTCCCAGTAGGGGCCTGGGGGGCCGAGGCGTGAGTTTGTTCTCAGAGTTTACGTGCTAATAGGGTGTGGGCTTTGTTGCCTTATCATAATATAGCTGACGATTTTTGAAGGGCTTTTTTGACCCTGCCTATGTCTATGCTCATAAGGACTGCCCGTAGGCGTATAATTTCTCTTAGGAGACAGATTGAGGACAAAGGTGTTAAGTCTGGATTCTAAGTCCCAAAGTCTCTGTGCGGTGTTTTTCCAGGCAGTCGAGATGGCTATATAATGTCCACGTATTATGATCTTGTGTGCCTCCAAGAGGGTTCCAAATCCCTAGGGCACTATTCTCTACAAAATATAGTTTCAGAGCAGTTTCTAACTCCGTCCTAGTGGCAATATTTTTCAGAAGAAAGTCATTAAGCCGCCAATGGCAATGTTTGACCCTGGAGTTTTCTAATTTGAGCTTCAAAAGGATCGGGGCATGGTCCGTCCAAGACATAGGTAGGATGTCTACTTTAGCAAGTGCCCGCAGGGAGGGGGCATTTATGAAAAAATTGTCTAACCGCACATGCGTACGAAATGGTTGGGAGTATTGATGCTCTGTCAGGTGAGCAACACGCCATGCATCAAACAGAGCGAACTTGCGAGTGACCTGACAAAACTGTTGGTATTGTCTGGAGAGACGTGGAAAAGAGTTTCTTTTAGAGAGGGGTGTCCTATCCGATGTCGGGGGGGGGGGGGGGGGGGAGCTTGAAATCCCCTCCTATGACTAAGGAGTCTGTAGTTCTAAAAAGACGGTTGTACAACCTAGTTACAAAGGACATCTGATTCGCATTTGGAGCATAAATGTTACATAAAGTTATTTCAGATTGTTGCCATTTGTCAGTATTAAAACCCGACCTTGGGGATCAGAATAGGAGGATGTGGCTGTGAATGGGGATCTTTTTTAATCAAAATGGCTACCCCTGCCTTCTTTTAATGCTAGAGGCTAAGAATCCCGTAGGGAGAAATCTAGATGCAAACGCCAGAGTGCCTCTTTTTTTCAAAGTGTGTGTTGTACAAATATTTCCTCCACCCCAGAATCTCTGAAGCTCCTCCATGCCAACTGCCTTCTAAAATTTGAGTCAAGACCATTAACGTTATGAGAATAAACCTGTACCATGATGAAGTTGGGGCATGAGCAAGGAATGTTGTGAAGACGTGTATGGAAGTGTACTATACTTGTCTAACCCAGGAGCCCAGAGAGGCAAGTCTTGATACAGGAGGCGATAGCCATCGTATGTGGGTAGAGACGGGAGCCCAGGAGTGAGGAGCCGTAAAAAGGAAGAGGTAAAGAAAAACATGAAAAAAATAAATCTCAGTTCTCAAAACAAATATTAATTGAGGTCCAACAATCGACCAATAGTTCCGTATTACCGCCATCATCCAACGTTGGCGATGGGGGTAAGTAGCAACAAATAAGGGACTTTAACTCACTAAGCAAACTAAGGGGGCATAATGTCGGACACCGAGCGTTAGCTGCTACCTAAGATCAGGGACCTGCTAAATACAAAAGTGGTAAAAGGCTAGGGGACAATACTCGTCAAATAAAGAACAGCATGTACATAAAGTTAGTAACTTGTATAATAAAATTTATTTGCGGGAATGCTCGGAGCCAGGCCCAGCGGCCGTCTGGCCCGGGCACCGCAGACCCACCAAAATCAGGCAATCCAGGAGGGGTGAGAACCATCCCCTGCAGGGAAGGAACTACAACTGGGGGGAGAAAAATAGGTCAATCAATGCAAATAAGGATTGCAACTTTAGTTAAACATAAAAAAAACAGTGTTCTCCCACGGTTATTTTATTTATTTATTTATTTCAGGTACTTATTATAGCGCCGTCAATTTACGCAGCGCTTTACATATACATTGTGCATTCACATCAGTCCCTACCCTCAAGGAGCTTACAATCTAAGGTCCCTAACTCACATTCATACATACTAGGGACAATTTAGACAGGATCCAATTAACCTACCAGCATGTCTTTTGGAGTGTGGGAGGAAACCGGAGTACCCGGAGGAAACCCACGCAGGCACAGGGAGAACATGCAAACTCCAGGCAGGTAGTGTCGTGGTTGGGATTCGAACCAGCAACCCTTCTTACTGCTAGGCGAGAGTGCTACCCACTACACCACTGTGCCGCCCAATAATTTATACCAGGAAGTGCAGCCCCTATGGTTAGGCCTGTAAACTGTAGAAGGAAAGCAAAGAGGGTATTAGCTGCCATGAAAGTTCCTCAGGCTGGCTGCTGCTTGGGATTCTTGTGGGGGAGTCAGGAGGCTGCCCTCTCCTCTTCACAGGTTGCCAGACTGTCGATGGAGGGTGGGGGAGATGATATCCCCACCTGGACGGTCTGGTGTGGGATTGTTTAGAGTCTCACAAAAGAAACTAATGTCCTCAGGGACCCGAAGGGCCACCATCTTCCCATTATGCGTAGCTGTCAAGCTGAAGAGGAAACCCCAGCAATTAGTGATGGAATTATCCTGCAAAGTGTGGAGGAGTGGTTAAAGTAGCCTGCACTTCTGAAGGGTGATCCAGGATAAATCAGGAAATAGTTGTATTGGAGTGCCATCAACAAGGATAAGTTTAATCACCCGAGCTTTGCGCATAATATACTCCTTTAAAGTGAACAAGTGCACTCTACAGATGACATCTCTGGGTTTAGATGCTTGGTCTTTAGGTTTTAAAGCTCTGTGGGCCCTTTCCATCTCAATGTGTGGAGGCGGGGACTCCCAGCAAGTTGTTGAAGACAGTCTGGAGGACAGTTCTCAGATCCTCCGTGCCATTGGACTCTGGAAGGCCCCGAACCCTGATATTGTTGAGGCAGTTGCGATTGTCGATTGTGGTGTTGCATGTCACGAAGCATAAAGCGATCATCTGTCTGTTGGGATTGAACACGATGCATTGTAAGTTTAGTGGATAGCAGATCTTATTCCAGGTCCTCCACCTGAGGGGCCAGCTGATGGAAGTCCGCTTGCAATGTTTTAATCTCACTGCGACAGGCTTCTTTGACCTCAGAGTCATCTTTGGTAGGTAATGAATGATGTTGCTCCTTCCAGGAGATCAATTCATCAGCAGTAAGGATGGAGGGTATTCTGGGCAGAGCCTGATGGTGGGCTATAGTCTGCGAAGGCGAGCCCACGGCTCAAACCACTCTCTCTGCTCCTCCAATTATTTGGACAGCACAGGGAGCAGATGGGGGTTCCTTTGAGGGAACAGGAGAGGGTGAGAACACCAGGTGGACCGCAGCTAGGCAGGTGGAGCTGGATTCACATGAGCGAAGTGGTCTCTGTGGCTTCGGAGAGCCCGGGATGGAAGATGGGGCCTGGAAAGCAGGGGAGGCAGGCCGCAGCCAAGGCAGGGATTGTGAGTGGCCGATTGGGAAGGAGGGGGGTCCCCTATGTCGGAATGCTGGCGGAGTACCCCGAAGGGAGAGAGTCATGCCCAGGACCCTTAGAAGGTGATGGGACAGGAGAGGGACTCACCCGCGGGGGTGCTGGAGCTGTCCTGACATTCTCCCAGTAAGATGGCGGATGTTGTTTCACGTGGCGTGAAAGAGACGAGCCTTGCAGGGCAGGTGGAGCTGTAATATTTGCGGCGAGTCTGCTGTGGGTTGATATACCGCTGGGGATACTGTAAGTGGAGTTCGCTAAAACCGTCCGCATCAATCCCGATGCCTCCAGAAGAGGGAGAGGAGATGGCTGTGTGGCGCACAGCGGCGCCATGATGTCCGCTTCCCGAATGGAGAGCCCAGAGAGCTGTGCAAAATAGGACTGGGTTGGGGGACCTAGCGGGTGAAGCTGTCCTGAGGTCCTGTTTCTGCGATCGGGTGGTGCGGTTCCGACCCATCGATCTGAAGCTGAGAATCTATATGGAGCTTAGAAAGAGCTGGTCCGTGGAGAGCAGGGAGATCACGCGTCCATCGTGCTCAGTGTCCAGCCACGCCCCCCGGAATATCAACTCTTAAAGGATTTCTCAATATGTTTGAATAATGTTGCTATATTTCTACTGTACCTGGACATATAGAAGCTGTTTGTTTGTTTTTTTTGTTTTGTTTTTTTTTTTTTGGGGGGGGGGGGGTAGTACACAGCAGTTCTGAGGATGTGTACAGCCTTCTTTATTTATGTTTCTAGCTTAAGTTCTGGTTTTCACTTTTTCTTCTTTTTTGTTCCCTTCTCTTGGGAAGAGGTGAGAGAAAGAGGGATTGAGGTTCTTATGCATACTATTCTCATTGTTTGAGATACACATTTAGTACAATTATATTGTTTATTTTGTATAATTCTATGTACAAATTTAATCCCTCGATCTCTTGATGTGTGTGTGTTTGAAAAATCTTAATAAAAACAATCTGATCAAAAAAGAAAATCTGTGGAAGACTGCAGTCCACACACGGTCACCATCAAGTTTAACTGAACTTGAGCAGTTCTGCAAAGAAGATTGGGCAAATATTGCAAAGTCTAGATGTGCAAAGTTAGTAAAGACATATCCCAACAGACTAAAAGCTTTAAAGCAAAATGTGGTCCAACAAAATACTAACATAAGGGGGTCATCCTTTTTCCAAGTCTGTGATTCTGTTTTTGAATTTTATTTTTTTCTAACATGTTGGTGTTAGATCTTTTATTTGGATGTTTTATAAGTTGCACTAGTAAATACAGCTGGTTAAAAAAAAAAAAAACTGTCTTCATTTCAGGCTGCAAATAAACAAAATGTGATTATTTTAACAAGGGTGATTCTTTTCTATACCCACTGTAACTGGAGCCAAGTCAATGACAACGTATGGTTTATTAACTGCCTCCTTGCAGTATCATATTTACTCCAATGCTGCAGGTGCTCTTTTACCAACATTTTAACATTACCTTGACTTTAACTGATGGCACGATCCTCAAGCACAAAATGTAAAAATGTGCTAACAAAAAATTTAAAAAAAAGACTTGCCTACTCTTGTTGCATTAGGTGATTGCCTAATTCCAAGGATTCTGTATCCATGAATTACATTTATGACATGATACTGCTCTATAGTAAAATCTCTTCTAATTTGCAGATCACTCAGGATGGTGGACAGGCCGACTACGTGGCAAGCAAGGACTCTTCCCCAATAATTATGTGACCAAGATCTAACTGTCAGACTTCACCTGGACCATCCCAGCTTTTTCTATTTATCACCTTCCAGTAGCTTTAAAGTGCCTAAGATCTGTATTTGAGAATATCAGACCAAATGACAGCCCTGTGCTTGTCCGAGGGGCAGCCTTTCAGCTACAGACAACCTAAATCAAGGACACCAAAGCACTGAACTGGAAGCTATTTATTGCCTTTTAATCCTATATCTGGACTTTGCTGCCCAGTAGATCACAATGCATTGTTGAGCAGTGTGTTGCAAGAATTTACAGTAGCAAGATGGCTAAAAAGAGTGAATGATATGACAGGTTTGTGATAGCAAGTGCCTTAATTTTATTGTTTACTCATGTTAAGTTATATGAAGATGAAGACTGTTTCTCTCTCCGAATGAAGGAAATGGTTTCATATGCTGCTAACACATCACTGACTGACATAGGAAAAGGCAATGCGGAATGAAACGGGATGCAGTAAGAATGTAGTTGTTATATATCAATAGATTGCAGATTCTGCTAGGCACTGCGTATTAGAAGTATATTCACTGCACAGTTGCATAGTCTTATATGAGAATATGGCTGGCCCATGTTAATGCTGTTACCTGTTACAGGAAACATCTCAGTCTCTGAAAGTGTAAATGAATAATTCAAATGACATATACTGTACATATATATAAATATATACAAAAGTATATAATTGTTAAAATTACCCATGAATGTATAACCTAATCTGATTTTAATTGCAATTTTGAGGCTATTATATAAGGTACTTAACAAAATATGCACTTACCGCCAAGTTTTTAAAGCTTTGTAGCCTTAACTGTTGCTTACGATGGAAAAGAGTTGGTGTGATGTGGAAATGGCTAGGTGTTGCAAATGTCCTAAATGCCCATTAACAGAAGCCAGCCCAGTCTGAAACCATTAATAGGCTATTTAATAAATATCTTTTGTTTTTACCTGCATGAGTTCTTTTATTTATTTATTTATTCTTTCTGTGATTGCTTTAACTCCATATTTGTGATATCATTAACCTGATATGGCCACATTTGATCAATGACGTTGTTCAAATATGACCAGTGGCAATGTTAGGTCAATGATATCACAAGCATCTCTGCCCTTTTTTGTATGTGCGGCTGTGGGGTGGGGAATGTCCTGAGTGAAGCAGATGGGCACAGATTTAGCAGGAGTGACAGTACAAACAAATAGCCTCTGCCCGCATCTATAACTGGCCTTTGCAGCAAGGAGCACATGGAAGGGCGACACATGTCAAACAAAACCAAAGAAAATTCTCGCTCAAGTTACCGTCCAGCCTGCAACCAACCAAATTATCCTGTCTAACCGTAGGTGTTAAAAACATGGGTTTTTAAATTTTGAGGACCTCCATAGAAGAAGCACGTGTATTATAATGGATAGGCAGAGGGCAGGTGAGCATGGAGGGAGTCCACTCCTCCTTACTGTTAGGATAATTTGGTTGGTTGCAGGCTGGTCGATAAGTTGAGCTGGGCATTTTCTTTGGTTTCGTTTAGAAAGAGTGACAGTTTGCTTCAGATTTTAGTCCGAGTTTGGACCAAAGACATGCTCATCCCTAATCTGAATAGAATTCAAAACCAAAGTAAGCAACCTAATCTGACAGTTCCCAGGCTAGAGCTAATACACCACTGTGCCAGACTAGCAGACTCCATCTGCTTGTAGATAGACATCCAAACTAGGAAAAGTCGGCAACAAGGTGAAAGTAAAATTTTTCTTCTTTGATACAAGGAGTAAAAGTGTTCCATGAGACAGCCAACACTGACGCATCTCCGTCTATGAAGACCTTATTCGTAGCCTGAAACGCGCCAGTGTTGGTTGCCTCATGGAACACTTTTACTCCTTGTATCAATAAAGAAGAGTCATTTTTACTTGCACCTTGTTGCCAACTTTTCATGGTTTGGATATCCTCCCTAATCTCAGGTTAAAATAACCTGCAAAAGGTGACGCTTCAAACGGCATTCGTACTATCCACTCGCTCCAACCATAAGAACCATATCTTAGTAAATTTTTCAGTGCACGTATATGTAGTATGCATACAGTGTATCTAAATGTGGGCAGGGCTCCTTAACCAATGTAACAATTCAATTATGTAAAGGTTTTGTTTTGTTTATTATCTGAAGGAAGAGGTTTTGATGAAGGTTTAATGAGGGTTTCATGTATAGAAGCCAAACAAATGAAATAAGACTCTGGCATAGGTGCCTTGAACAACAGCTCCTAAGTACGAAACCATAGAACCCAGGCATTGTGTCAGAGAGTGTATAAATTGCCAGCTAGCCTGAATTTGTGGATCATTTCAAAACCTCATAAATCTGCATTCTGAGAGGAATGTCACGGACATGCCATTGTAGCTTCCATTAAGAGTCACATAGAGGGGAAAGAGGAGACCTGTATGGATAAGCATCATGCTTCGTGAATGGGGTGAGGTATTGCTTGAATTTTATTATTTTCTGTAGAAATGACAAGAAAAAGACAGTCACATAGCCAAAAAAAACAATGCGAAAATAAGTAAATATTAACAAGTTCAGGAGGAGTTTCTCTCCGCAGATATGGAACAATTAAAGTGGTTGTAAAGACAGAAGGTTTTTTTTTTTTTATCTTCATGCATTCTATGCATGAAGATAAAATGCCTTCTGTGTGTAGCAGCCCCCCTATTACTTACCTGAGCTCCATCTATGCCCAGCAATGTGCACGAGTGCCTCGGGCGTCTGGGACTCTCCCTCCTGATGGGCTGAGACACAGCAGCGGTGCCATTGGCTCCCGCTGCTGTCCATCAAAGTCAGTTAGCCAATCAGGAGAGAGAGGGGGCAGGGCTGAACTGCGGCTCCATATCTGAATGGACACAGGGAGCTGTGACTCAGCTCGGGTGCCCCTATAGCAAACTGCTTGCTGTGGGGGCACTCAACAGGAGGGAGGGGCCAGGAGCACTGAAGCGGTACCCGAGAAGAGGATGATCCGGGCTGCTCTGCAAAACCACTGCACAGAGGAGGTAAGTATAACATGTTTGTTATTTTCCTACAAAAAAAAGAGACTTTACAATCACTTTAAACAGTGATATAGAAATGAAGGACCATTGGTCCCAAGCAATATAATAGTATCCAATCATGTTCAAGCTAAAATGCTTTTTTTTTTTTTTTTTTTTTTTTTTTTTCTTTTCACATGATCGAGTATACTTTGTAAAGTGAAATTTCACTACATTCACTAAGCCCTGGTTAAAATTCCAATGCGGTGTGCAAACTCTATAGCAAAGTGAACCGCTTATTTGCCTTTAGTAAATCCAGAGCCCCTATAGCATTTGTATAAGGACTGATACAAACTGATGATATACAGTAGTTTAGAAGCTTTGCTATGTTTTAGAAAAAGTCTGAAAACGGTACCCTGTAAAGAAAACTGCTTCATAATTGCCCATCCATCAGCTCCCAGGACTTATCCTACCTGCACTTCAGTGTGTAGAATAACGTGTTCCCCACAAGCTGCTATGGTTCCTCCTGACAACCCAAACATCACAAAGTACTGCAGTGAATAGGGGGTCATCAAGAGGAACTGAATCAGTCAGTGATGAGACCTAATGTTTGACCAACCTGAGTAGATTTTTATTTTTTTTTTCTAACATCCTTATAGGGTCACTTTAACCGCTTGCCGACCACCGCATGTATATATACGTTGACACAATGGCACGGACAGGCAAATGGGCGTACCGGTACGTCCCTTTAAATTTGCCGCCGTGCGCACCCACCGCGAGCTCTGTGAGTGTGATCGCGGGTCCCGCGGACAACCCGTGATCATCTCACGGAGAGGAAGAACGGGGAAATGCTGATGTAAACAAGCATTTCCCCGTTCTACCTTGCGACACTCACTGATCACAACTCCCTGTAATCTGGAGCAGTGATCAGTGTTGTCAGCCCCTCCCCCCACAGTTAGAATCACTCCCTAGGACACATTTAACCCCTACAGTGCCACCTAGTGTTAACCCCTTCACTTCACTGTGTGTGTGTGTGTATATACACACACACACAGTATCTCACAAAAGTGAGTACACCCCTGACATTTTTGTAAATATTTTATTATCTTTTCATGTGACAACACTGAAGAAATTACACTTTGCTACAATGTAAAGTAGTGAGTGTACAGCTTGTATAACAGTGTAAATTTGCTATCCCTTCAAAATAACTCAACACACAGCCATTAATGTCTAAACCGCTGGCAACAAAAGTGAGTACACCCATAAGTGAAAATGTCCAAATTGGGCCCAAAGTGTCAATATGTTGTGTGGCCACCATTGTTTTCCGGCACTGCCTTAACCCTCTTGGGCATGGAGTTCACCAGAGCTTCACATGTGGCCACTGGAGTCCTCTTCCACTCCTCCATGATGACATCACGGAGCTGGTGGATATTAGAGACCTTGCGCTCCTCCACCTTCCATTTGAGGATGCCCCACAGACGCTCAATGGAGTTTAGGTCTGGACACATGCTTGCCCAGTCCACCTTTACCCTCAGCTTCTTTAGCAAGGCAGTGGTTGTCTTGGAGGTGTGTTGGGGTAGTTATCATGTAATACTGCCCTGCGGCCCAGTCTCCGAAGGGGGGGGGGGGGGGGAATCATGCCTCGCTTCAGTATATCACAGTACATGTTGGCATTCATGGTTCCCTCAATGAACTGTAGCTCCCCAGTGCTGCCAGCACTCATGCAGCCCCAGACCATGACACTCCCACCACCATGCTTGATTGTAGGCAAGACACACGTGTCTTTGTACTCCTCACCTGGTTGCTACCACACACACTTGACACCATCTGAACCAAATAAGTTTATTTTGGTCTCATCAGACCACAGGACAGGGTTCCAGTGATCCATGTCCTTAGTCTGCTTGTCTTGAGCAAACTGGTTGCGGGCTTTCTTGTGCATCATCTTTAGAAGAGGCTTCCTTCTGGGACGACAGCCGTGCTGACCAATTTGATGCAGTGTGCGGCGTTTGGTCTGAGCACTGACAGGCTGACCCCTCTTACCCTTTTAACCTCTGCAGCAATGCTGGCAGCACTTATACGTCTATTTCCCAAAGACAACCTTTGCATATGACGCTGAGCGCGTGCACTGTTCTGAGTGGAACCTGTCCTGTTAAACCACTCTATGGTCTTGCCCACCATGCTGCAGCTCAGTTTCAGTGTCATGGCAATCTTCTTATAGCCTAGGCCACCTTTATGTAGAGCAACAATTCTTTTTTTCAGATCCTCAGAGTTCTTTACCATGAGTTGCCATGTTGAGCTTGCAGGGACCAGTATGAGAGAGATGACGCCAAATCTAACACACCTTTCTCCCCATTCACACCTGAGACCTTGTAACACGAAAGAGTCGCATGAGACTAGGGAGGAAAAATGGCTAATTGGGCCCAATTTGTACATTTGCACACAGGGGTGTACTCACTTTTGTTGCCAGCGGTTTAGACATTAATGGCTGTATGTTGAGTTATTTTGAGGGGATAGCAAATTTACACTGTTATACAAGCTGTACACTCACTACTTTACATTGTAGCAAAGTGTCATTTCTTCAGTGTTGTCACATTAAAATATATAATAAAATATTTACAAAAATGTGAGGGGTGTACTCATTTTTGTGAGATACTGTATGTATATATATTATTACTGTGCAAAATGTTTTGGGCAGGTGGGAAAAATGCTGTAAATGAAGACTGCTTTAAGAAATAGAAATGTTAATAGTTTATTTTTACCAATTAACAAAACAGTAAGTAAATGAACAGAAGAGAAATCCAAATCAAATCAATATTTGGTGTGACCACTCTGTCTTCAAAACCGCATCAAATCTTCTAAGTACATGTGCACACAGTTTTTGAAGGAACTCGGCAGGTAGGTTGTTCCAAACATCTTTGAGAACGAACCACAGATCTTCTGTGGATGTAAGCTGCCTCAACTCCTTCTGTCTCTTCATGTAATCCCAGACAGATTTGATGATGTTGAGATCAGAGCTCTGTGGGGCCAAACCAGCACTTCCAGGATTCCGTTTTCTTAACACTTAAGATGGTTCTTAATGATATTGGCTGTATGTTTGGGGTAATTGTCTGCTGCAGAATAAATTTGAGGCCAATCGCATTCCTCCCTGATGGTATGGTATTATAGATAAGTATCTGCCTGTATGCGTCAGCATTGAGGACACCATTGATCCTGACCAAATCTCCAACTTCATTTTGCAGAAATGCAGCCCCAAACTTGCACGGAACATTCGCCATGCTTCACTGTTGCCTGCAGGCACTCCTTATTGTTCCACTCTCAAGCCCTTCGGGGAAAAATTGCTCCCTGCTACAGCCAAATATTTCACATTTTGACTCCTCAGTCCAGAGCACCTGCTACAGGTGAGTCAAAATGTGCAAAAGGCAGTTTGTTTGCGAAGGGCTGGAGAGCGGCAAAAAAAAAAAAAGGTCAGTGTGTAAGTTAAAAAAAAATGGCTTGATTTAGGTTAGTGTTAGGGTCAGGACTGTGTAATATACAGCACTGCATAGGGATCCACAGGTGTTCTGTTCATTCCCAGGCAGGTAGTCCCATTTATGTCAATTGTCCTTGTGCATTTGGGGTCATACACCCTTATGGCTCTCAAATTGGAAACAGCTGCTGCATCCCAATTGACATGAATGGGACTGCCTGCACAGGAATGCACTAAAACATCTGTTCACCCTTATGTGAGAAAACATGGCCCTCGCATGAGTGAGGCCTTACAGTAATACAGGAGATCACTCTGCCTAAAAAAGCAAGCACAATTAGTAGTGTAGGATCTAGGACACTTTGCAACCATGTTATTACATGTGTTGCTGTATGCTGAGGGACAGGTGTGTTTATGTCCATGTATGTGTGGTGAGTGCTATTAAAAATCAATAGTAACACACATACAGTGTGTTGTACAACATGTTAACACCGGCAACCATGCACATGCAAAAGTGTGGCTTCTTTCCTACAACCTGAAGAAAATTGGTTGAATCCCTCCGCAAAGTCGTTCCCGCCAGGAGGACACAGTGATTGAAAGCAGCTATAATAGCTGCTAGCAATAATTGCATGTAAAATCCGACAGTCTGGTTGTACACAAGTTGGTCCATCGATCAACTTGGGTACATTCAGCCTGCTGAACCGCCTCTATAGCTAGATTTAGAGTATCAGACAACAATGGCTTTTTAGCACTTAAATTTTAATAACCGTACAACTTTTCTCTTGGGAATTACTTAAACTTTAAATTAAAACATTTTGGTTTTTTTTTTTAACTGAGGCAGGACATACAGTGGGTATAGAAAAGAATCACCCTACTTTGGCCTAGTCAGAGCCCAGACTTGAACCCCATTGAAAATCTGTGGAATGACTTGAAGACTGCAGTCCACAAATGATCACCATCAAATTTAATTGAACTTGAGCAGTTCTGCAAAGAAGAGTGGGCAAATAATGCAAAGTCTAGATGTGCAAACTTAGTAGAGACATATTACAACAGACTAAAGGCTGTAATTAAAGCAAAATGTGATCCAGCAAAATACTGACATAAGGGGGTGATCTTTATCCCAACTCAGTGATTCTGCATTTGTTTTTTGTTTTTTTTTTTATCTGACATGTTGATGTTCTATCTTTTACTTGGATGTTATAAGTTGCACTAGTAAACACAGCTGGAAAAAATAAAAACTGTGCCTGTCTTCATTTCAGGCTGCAAAGTAAAAGTAATCACATATTGTTGAAGGGGTGATTCTTGTCTATACCCACTGTACGCTATACATTTATCTGAAATTGTATATAAAATGAAAGCACCTTCTCATACACTGATAAACTGGCTATAGTGGAATGTCCATGATCCTGAACACAGATACTACAGTGCTGATTTTGTACTTAATCACAATGACAATGAAATGATCAGGCTATCATTTTAATGGTAGCTTTATTTTAACAGAGAGAGACAGAATAACAAAAATATCCAGAAAAACCCATTTCAAAAAAGTTATAAATGAGCAAAATAAGTATTTGACCCCTTCTCAAAACATGACTTAGTACTAGGTGGCAAAACCCTTGTCTACAATCACAGAGGTCAGACATTTCTTGTAGTTGGCCACCAGGTTTGCACACATCTCAGGAGGGATTTTGTCCCACTCCTATTTGCAGATCCTCTCCAAGTCATTAAGGTTTTGACACTAACGTTTGGTAACTCGAACCTTCAGCTCCCTCCACATAATTTCTATGGGATTAAGGTCTGGAAACTGGCTAGGCCACTCCAGGAACTTAATGTGCTACTTCTCGAGCTACTCCTTTGTTGCCTTGGCTGTGTGTTTGGGGTCAAGGTCATGCTGGAATACCCATTTACGACCCATTTTCGCCCCATTTTCAATGCCCTGGCTGAGGGAAGAAGGTTCTCACTCAAGATTTGAAGGTACATGGCCCTGTCCATTGTCCCTTTGATGCAGTAAAGTTGTCCTGGCCCCTTAGCAGAAAAACACCCCCAAATCATAATGTTTCCACCTCCATGTTTGATGGTGCAAATGGTGCTCTTGGGGTCATAAGCCGCATTCCTCCTCCAAACACGACGAGTTGAGTTGATGCCAAAGAGCTTGATTTTAATCTCATCTGACCGCAAGACTTTCACCCAGTTCTCCTCTGAATCATTCAGATGTTCATTAGCAAACTTCAGATGAGCCTGTACATGTGCTTTCTTGAGCAGGGGGACCTTGCGGGCGCTGCAGGATTTCAGTCCTTCATGGTGTAGTGTGTTACCAATTGTTTACTTGGTGACCATGGTCCCAGCTGCGTTGACATCATTGAAAAGATTCTCCCGTGTAGTTCTGCGTGGATTCCTCACCGTTCTCATGATAAATTTTGCTCATTGATAGGGGATCAACTATTTATTTCACTCATTAAATTGCAAATCATTTTTATTACTTTTTTTAAATGCATTTTTCAGGAATTTTTGTTGTTGTTCTGTCTCTCATTGTTTAAATAAACCTACCATTAAAAGTATAGACTGATCATTTCTTTGTCAGTGAGCGAACATACAAAATCAGCAAGGGATCAAATACTTTTTTTCCTCACTTGTATATATTAGTGCATTATATATTGTCATTCACAATAATGTTTATAATTTACCATTTTTTCCAAGCAAATAATTAGTAGTGTAAACATATAAATAAGTAGCAGTTAGTGAGGTGCAGACATATGGGCTCTACAGGTCTATGTACATTACAGTGATGTAGAACAACTAAGCTTCATATTGTCGGGGGCGTGGCCAAGCGCGGCATGCAGTGAGATGTGCTTTCGCTAGCTCCGCCGGGAATCCTGCCTAATCCTGCTGATAGCACTGCCATCCTGCCTCCCTCCACTCTGGGACACTCGCCATCGGCTGTTGCTGTGTCTGTGCTCCCTCTTGCTGGGGATATTGCTGATCCGCCATGTCCAGGAGAGGACAGGGCCTTCATCCACCGCCCGACACCTCTGGCCAAGATGGCGGACTCCCACCCCGCTCCGCAAAGGAGGCCGCCCAGCGCCTTTTTGTGAAGGCTGGCAAGGATCCCCTACCTCTCTAACTGGATGATTCTGGTGGGGATGGCCTAGAGCAGGGGTCTCAAAGTACCGACCCGCGGAGCGGTTACAATTGGCCCCACAGGAGTGGTCTACCAGGATACTGATACATTTCCTGGTAAGCCGCGCAGGTATAACTTATATAACAGCCGCCTGCTTACGATTTTTTTCTTTCTGGTGGACTCGGAGGAAGTCGGGCTAGCTGACATCAGTGATGTCTGCCGCTGTTGCTTCTGGGAGTTGTAGTCCACGGCTGCGCGCTCAAGCTCCCTGCACCCAGTAAGCAAGCGTAGCCAGCCTAGTGAAAGGAAACAAACTACAACTCCCAGTGGGATCTTCTTGGACATCGTCGTGGCCAAGTCTGACTCACTGGCTCGGCGTGCAAGGAGGAGGACCTGTCCTGTTGTTTCTGAGTTGGCAGCTGCCATCGGCCCATCGCTGAGGTCACTGAGAGGCCCTGACACCTCCACATGATCATCCCATCTATCTCCCCCCCATACACCTCATTTACCCTGCCCCAGTGCCCATCCAGTAACCTCAAAATAGCCCTCAACACTGGAAGTTGCCCAAGTGCCCATGGCCTGTGGATTCTGCTAGGAGCTGGCTGCGAACCTGTGGGATTTCACTGGCCGCAGACCTGTGGGTCCTGCTGGCCATGGCAGTCAGCAGGACCCACAGGTTCGCAGCCAGATCCCAGCAGGAGCCACAGGCAGATCCTGCTAGGAGCTGGCTGCGAACCTGTGGGTCCTGCTAGCCACTGACCTGTGCGATCCTGCTGGCCCATACCATCTATATCTCCAATATCAGTAACCCAATGGGCTTTACATTTCAATGAGGCAGAGTCCTGAATGGAAGATAACAATATAGAATAAATTTGTGATATCAGGCCCCTGCAAGTAGTAGCTTACAGAACCTCCTGCAGTAGTGAGGAGATAGATACCGTTAAAGTAAGTGTCTTTTTTTGAGTCTGCAGCACATGCCTGAGTTGGAGATCTAATTGTCCATGGGATAATGAAAACTCTGCACACAGATGATCATATGTCTTTACGGTATTATCAGTGTATAATTGATGAAAGAACCAAACCTCTTTCTGCCTCCATGAGGAAAATCCCTGCAATTTGCATAACTCAGGATAATTAGGATTGTTCCACAAGGGGGTAAACTCCAGAGGGCCAGTTAAGGACAATGCTTCTTTGCCAAACTCTCCTAAGAAGACCTGCCATTGGAGAAAGGGGAATACTCGGGAGAACCATCTCCAGATGGGAACTGGCTGCTAATGTAGGGTTAGATAAAGACACCAACTGAGCTAAGGTCCATAGTATCCCCTTGCCCGCATCCCACGAATTGCTGCAATTGAGATGCCAAAAAAACGAAAAATTGTATACTCACCTTTCCGGAATTTTCCTTTCCTGGTGCATCTTCATGGCAGCATACATATGGGTTGTGACTCCGCCCCCACAACCTGATAGGACTGGTTAACTATAAATCAAAGACAGACCCGGCTCACAGCATTCTCTGTAACTCTCACCATTTGGGTGGGTATCTGTATGCTGCCATGAAGATGCACCAGGAAAGGAAAATTCCGGAAAGGTGAGTATACAATTTTCCGTTTTCCTGGTGCATCATGGCAGCATACATATGGGGACTAACTCGCTATATGGGAGGGTGCAAGAAAAATTTTGTAATCATCAGTAGCGCAAGTATGCACCATGAATTTTTCCAAATTTTATTGTCCCAAGCCGGGTTCACCTATAAAAGTGTAATGAAGGTGTCCTGGGAGGACTATATTGCTGACTTGCAAATAACCTCAGGAGACACTCAGCGCTGAGCTGTCCACAGAGCTGGCACTGCCCTAGTTAAATGTGCTCTTAAGACCTCCAAAAAAGGAAGGCCTTGAAGAGTAGGCTCTTTTAATTGTTTGAACAATCTAGGAGGTGACTGAACGTGTTGATGCTGACTGACCCTTACTTAAGCCATGCTGGAACCAAGTACATATTTCAGCTTTCCTGAATGAAAGGGTAGCTGCCAAGCAGGTCACCAGCGTTAGCTCAACTTACAGGGGATGTGGTTTCCAGTCAACCCAGAAAGACGGGAAATTGACTTCCTGGTTAAATTGGAAGGAGAAAGACACCCCGTGGATAAAAGCAGTCTGGAGTTTTAAGACTATTCTGTTCTGTCCGTGTATAATGTTAAGTGAGGCTCCTTGAGTGCAAAGCCTGTAGTTCTGACATCCTTCTTCACAGAGGTTGTAGCAACCAGAAATACGGCCTTTAGGGTTTGCAGAGTGTAGTCATTCTGTAGGATAGAAATTAGTCTTTAATAGAAATGGGGACCATAAGCAAGTTCCACAAAGAATTGTATCAATTAGGGTTAAGGACTCCTTAAACCCCTGCAAGTGTAGACAAAGGTGAACTTCAAACTTTAAACATATTTGAACCTAGGCCCCTGTTCAGCCCCAGTTGTAAGAACTGTGGAACCTTGGCTGGTTTAGGTGATAAAGGACTCCAGGCTTTTGCTGTGTGAGATCTGCATAATTTTCCCATATTCTTGGGTAAATCTTCATGAAGACCTCTCTGGTTTGACACAAGGTAGGCACTACCTGCACTGAGCATACTTGACTTGGTAGCCACTGCCTCAACTTCCATGCCGTCAAAAGTAGTCTCTTGGAGCTGGATGGCAAAACTGTCCATAAGAGAGCGAATCTGTCATCACTGGAAGGGGCAGTGGTGATTCAATGCTTAAGAGTGGGAGAGAGAGACACTAGAACCTCCTAAGCCAAAATGGTACATTTGCAATTATTGATACAGGAAGCTCCACTGACAGCCTAAGAATTCTACCCTTCCACTGCTGCCTAGGCACAGTACAAATCTTGCTCCTCTTGCTAAAAGGAGTGAATGACAGAAGTGCTTTGAACACTACTTGGTTCAAGAAATTCAATACTATTCCTCATAAGCTTAACATCCCATGACCTTAAGCAGCCTGGTCTTTGAAATGAGTCCCCCAACCTTTCTAGCTGGGGTCTGATGTGATAATGTTCCATCTGAAAATAATTGGTCAGTTACGAAGAGCCAAGGATATTCTGGCACTGTTCTGCTGGAAGAGACTTCACTCCCAAAGAACCTTTGGCTTTCTCTATGAGAGGATGGAAATTCCCTTGAGGATAAATTGGGACAAGTAGGTGTCTGATAAACCTACAGGAGAATCCAGTCTCCCAGATTTATGAATATTATAATTGATTGGAGGTTTTCCATCTTGCATGACTCTAACTTCCTGTGCTGCTTGTCAATTTTTTTTTTTTAAACTTTAGCACTGGGCACAGATTACCTAGTTTTCATTTTTTATTTTTGCTTTTTTTTTTTTTTTTTTCTATCCAGCTACAAACGGGAACAGAATTTTTTACTTTCCCATCAACTCTGGTAGCCTAGCTGACTGGAAGAGATTGAAAGGTGGACTTCCCACCTGTCAATGTTATATGATCGGTATGCTCACTGAATTATGCCCCTGCATGGGTGAGTTAGTCATGTTATACTTTTTCAATAAAAAATTATTGTACCAGAAAAGCGGACCTCCCTTAAACTTCCGCCAATGTCACGCCAATATAGCTGATATGGCCCACTAATCCTGAAGGTTTTCCCTCCAGGTGTGTGCATAAAGCTTTGCACAGGCACCTCCTGGATTAGTGCACCCTTAAAAAGGGACTTCCACTGTTCTCCTAAGACAGGAGCCTTAGAGCTTTAAGGCTTCAATAATGAAGATTGGGTACTTCTCCGGTTCGTTTACTAATCTTTTTCCCGGTCTGTAGGATCTTGCCTCCTGGTGTCTACTTGGGAGTCGCCACCTGTATGCTGGACCTTTGAATTTTCTGTTTTTTTGTCAGATGATATTCGCCCTGACCTGCTAATGGTCACCCTTGAGGTGGCTGTATCCTGTCTACTCCCAAATAGATTGGAACTGTGTTCTGGTGTCTTGCACCATTTTTTTTTTTTTTTTGGCGGGATCCACAAACCATGGCTTCAGCCATAATGCACTCCTTGCCGTGACCGCGGGGAACACCGCTCTTGAAAAACATCAATTAATGTCTGACACATCCACCACAGGAGTATGCCACCAATTTCAGCTCTTACAAAGCTGTTACCACCTTGTCTCTTCACTTCTTCAAGACGGGCTTATTTAAAGGGTTACACCACTTTTTTTTTTTTTTTTGGGCTGCAGTTTTCTGTAAATTGCAATTAAACATGACCATCTGGAGGTGCTCTGCACACAGAATGTGTACATAACTACCCACTAAACATAATTTCCCAGAAGTCTGCACCAAGATAAAAGTCAGATTCCTTGGCATCCACCACAATAAAAATTTCATTTTTGATAAGATACTCCCAAAAGGGAATCACGTCTAAAGGAATGCAGACCCTGCCACTTTCCTCAGAGTCCTGCAGGTACAGCAGCTGGTTGACAATTATGAAACCACTCCCATTAAGACTCATTCAGTGCATGAGCTGGTTATTGCTGGTGTGCCAGCACCTGCAGATGCTACAGTATGAAGTAGCACTTCAGATCTAGATCTAATTTTCGGACTAGAGCCTCCTTGAATGTGCCATGTCTTGCCAGCTACATTCATGATGCATCCATCATCGGAGAAGACTGCAGCAGGTTGACCTTTAGCTTTTTCAGGGTATACAGTTTTGACAGCCTGTTTATAAGGGCATTTTTCTCTGACCCCTTCAATTCTTCCTGGATTAACTCATCCAGTTGTTCAGTGAAGGAAATTAGTACTTTCTAACCTTGTGGAGAGTTTCTTCTACTTCAACCCAGGCAATTGCGTCCTTAGCGGTCCTTGCAAAAAAAGTCTCTATTAGGAAATCTTCAAAGCTTGTGCAAGCTTTCCTATTTGGACACTACCTACTGGTTCTGGTTGGACATGCTAGGCAATTTATGCACTGTAGCTTGTCAAGCAATGACTTTCCACCACGAATGCAGCAACCATTAGGGCTGGTAATCTGTGGTGTTCGTAAACGGGGAGCAAACAAAATGAGAGGTGAGAAGATGACATTGATCAATGTTGCCTGTATGTCTGCGCTTTGAACGGTGGCTGTTCTGGCTTTTAGCAGGGCCTCTTCACCTTGAGGTCCTTGCAGGGCTGTATAGTGCTTGCTCCAGGCAGATTTGACATACTAGCTTGGCAGGCAAATGACCTTCCATCACAAATGCAGCGACTATTAGGGCTGGTAACTTGTGATGTTTGTAAACGGGGAGCAATGATAATGAGGGGTGAGTTGACGAGTTTATTCAACATTGCCTCGATGTCTGCTCTTAGATGGTGACTTTGTCTTGACCGTCAGAAGGCTCCCTCCATCTTGTAGACCTTTTAGGACTATAGATGTTGGCTCTCTTTTTCTCAATCTTCACTACTTACCTAATCCCTATACTGCTGCAACACCCCCCCCCCCCCCCCCCGTCCTTAACATATTGCAGGGAACACAAACTATGGACCTGTTTCTTTTTCCATATATGAAAACAAGACGTTTAAACCATTTATTAGATATCCACATAGGGAAGTTATCGAAGATTTATAGCAGCTGTGGGGCCCAAATCATCTTTATTAGATTTACCCGCCCCACCACTGATCAGGGTAATTTGTACTAACTTTGCATTTTAGCCGTTGTATGTCCAATAGAGGAGTTCAATTCAATTTCAGGTAGCTAGATGGGTCTGGAGACACCACCACTCCTAAACATTTAAAGGAAGTAGCGATAGTAATCTGGGTGGCACCTGCAGGAAGAGGTGATACAAGTGAAGCAAGGGGCATAAGAATGGATTTAGACCAATTTATGGTAAATCCAGAAAACTCACCAAATTTAGTAATAGTTCCCATTAAAGTTTGTAGCGAGCCATCGGTATCTCCCAGATATAGTAGCACGTCATCCGCATAAAGGGACACCATTTCTTCTAAAGGGCCTCTAAGAAAGCCTGCAATGGCAGGGTTCTTACAGATCATGATGGCCAAAGGTTCCACCGCTAGTGCAAATAAGAGGGGAGATAGTGGACACCCCTGGCGAGTACCCCTATGTAAAGGAAAAGGGGAGGAAAGGGAATTATCAATACGGAGCCTAGCTCTGGGTGCAGAGTAGAGAACACTCACCCAAGTAATACAAATTGTATTGCTAACTTTCTGAAATTAATACATGCAATGAAAATATTCAGTATATAAATTTATTTTTTATATCACATGCCCTTTTTATACTTTCTACATCTCTACATCTACATACATAAATAGATATGACAATGACAGGGGTTGGGACATGTTATAACACTTCCAGAAGTACTAGAGCAGTTAAAAAAAATGAAAACTCTGTGAATATAAAGATGACAACTGAAGACAATTATGGCAGTATTACATATAGGAGAAAGATTAAAGAAGGATTCCTGTTATGGATATTTTATACATATTTACATTACATGGGCACCTCTGAATGGTGCCCTGCCAGGTGGCCAACCTCCTGTGAATGAAGAAGGGTAATTGCTTAGTATGAGACCCAGAAGAAAGTGGAGATCACTGTAGTAGTGGTGTCTACTACAGTGATTTCTAGCTTCTAGGGATCCCACAGGTATGGGATATGCATGTAACTATTTATAGAATATCCATACACAAAATTCTTCTTTAAAGTGTAAGTTCACCTTTACAGAAAATCTGTAAGGTGCCCTTACACTGGACCCCTGTCTCATCGCACCTGGTCCCACTAACCTGGAGTCTGATGATCACCCGTTCTGACAGATCGTACAGCCGCTTTACCAGTCCAGGGATTTGAAATCCCCGTGGCTTTCTCTCCTCTTCACCTGCGGTGACAGGACGGGCTACGCAGGTTTTGATTGGTCAGTGCCGACCAATTAGAATGCTCCTAAATGTACCTCCTGACGAGGTACGTTAAGGAAATTAAGCTGAGGGGATTTCTAAGCCCCGGACCAGTGAGGCAGCTGTATGAGGTCTCATAGCGGGAGATCACCGGGCTCCAGGTTAGCTGGACCTGGGGGGATGAGGAGGGGGTCCAGTGTAAGTTCACATTACAGATTTTTCTGTAAGGTGAACTTACCCTTTAAGGGACTTTTAAGGTACCAAAGAAAGGTCAAAGTACATATAACATAATAAAGATTAATACATTTTAATTGAACAGTCATAAAATTGTACAAAATCAAGCCCGATATACAACTAGACTCAAACAGTAAATCATCTTGAAGCGGAGCTCCACCCAAAAGGGGAAGCTCTGCTTGTCTGCCCCCCCCCCCCCTCTCTGCTGTCACATTTGGCACCTTTGGGGGTGAGCAGGTATCAGGTGTGAAAGTTCAGGAATTAGGGTGATCTGAGGTGTGAAAGTTCAGGAATTGGGGTGATCTGAGGTGTGAATGTTCAGGAATTGGGACTGATCTGAAATATGACGGAGCAGAAACTGGGGTGATGTGAGGTGTGAAGGTGCAGTATTTAGGGGTGATCTGAGGTGTGAAGGTAAAGGAATTGGGGGTGATGTGAGGTGCGAAGGTTCAGGAACTTGGGCTGATCTGAGGTGTAATGGTGCAGGAATTAGGGTGATCTGAGATGTGAAGGTGCAGGAACTAGGGTGATATGATGTGTGAAGGTGCAGGAATTGGGATGATATGAGGTGTGAAGGGAAAGGAATTGGGGTGATCTGAGATGTGAGGGTGTAGGAACCGTGGCTGATCTGAGGTGTATACAACTGGGGCAAGACTCTCAGTTTTAGAAAGCCTATTGTTTATAGAGGTTAACGTGTCATCACAGCAGTGACTCGTCTAAAAAAAAAAAAAAAAAAAAAAAATGGCTTGTTAAATACAAAATAAAATGTATATGCTTAAAGCCATTTTAGTTGTCCCTAAAAAAAATACCCACAGGTTTGTTAGATCTAAAAAAAAATAAAAAAATCCAAATACTAGATTTCATTCTAAAAAAGAAATGGCCATGTTTGAAAGAACTTTGCAGAAGACAAAGTGACACTGTAGCACTCAAGTGACAACGGAAGCCCGGTCAGTACACAGACTCATTAAAGGATCCTGATAAGGCAGAAACAGTTTGTCCTGGTGAACCAGAGGAAGTCCCAGGTGTTGAGATACACGAGAGAGGGAAACATTCTCAGGTTGATGGGAAGGCACCATCCTGTCCCTAGCCAACAAAGTAATGTCTGGGACTTCTTGATCCAAAGGAATGATTTGGATGTCTTTCCTTGAGCCCATACACCGGTGGTGTCCAGGGCTGCTGATAGAAATCACAGAGCCCCAAAAAGAAATGTTTCTCTTAAAATACACTAAAATCATTATTAGCAAACCCAAATGCAACATACAAGATAGTCTGACGAGACGAGAAGTACAGAAGTGAAGGATTGCAAGGAGACTAATTGAGGCACAATTATTGGGACTGAGAAAGGAGATAGACTGGCACGTGGTTGCAGGGATGGGGGGGAGGCCTCTGAGAAGGAGCCTGAATAGGTAAAGAATCTAGAGGGAGAAAGGGGGGATGAGAAATAACGTTACAGAGGTACAGTATGTAGCCAGGAGCTGGCTATATTGCCTGTGTTATCAAAGGACACTCTACAGCATCTGTCACAGTGAGGCTGTTCCCTCTAGTGCTCAGCCTGGGATGCAGAGTAAGTGAAAGCTTATAGAAGAGTCGAGGGACTTGGGACATGTAGTCCAAAGAGCTTAAATCTACATTGAACCCGGATTGTTGTGGATTACAAGTTCCAGCTATTTTTAAGGGGCCCTCAGTCAGACAGACTGAGCGCAGCTAATATCAGAGGACTGAGCTGCACTGAGAAAGTAGAATGGAGTGTACTTTAGTGGCTGCAAATATAGCAGAAAGGCAGAGTGACGGGGGAGAAAGCTGCTTGTCAGCTGCCCGGCCCCCTTGTAGTACTGATGGGGCCTGGACCCCGTACAGGAGGCCCTGGGGGTGTCTCTAATGATAGTGTCTAGAGCAAGTTCAAAGAGACAACATCCTTTAAAAGGCAAAAAAAAGTAAGATGCTTCCTAGATATATCAACAACATTCCAAGCGTGCAGCCAGAATGGTCTAGACATTTGTACCAACATCAGTCCCATGCAAGGTACAAGCTTAGATCTTGCAATCAGCCATCACAACTAAAGCACAAGGCTATGCACATTTGTTCCAATCGCTTCATGACACAAGAACCTGCCCTAGCAAAGCAGGGGTCCTCTTTAGGGAAGTCTACCCATCCTGACATGGTTTGGCAGATTAAGATCATCGCCAATATAGGATGGAGTGCCAGTCCAGTCAATTCAAACTGGGATCTGTGAAGAAAATTTTAGCTATCAGTAAATCCCAAAAGGTAAAAACACCTCTACCCTTTCTGGTGCCTGTGATGGATAACTACTACTCTGGTGGGACGTGACCAATGATCTATAAGCCCCTTTCAAAATGGAGGAGCTCTGACATACTGTCAGGAAGGATCCAGCATCTTTCAGTGTGCTTGAAAGTCCTCACGTGGGAATGATCGAAACAACAGATGTAATAAAAAGGCCTTAGCAGTTGAAGAAGCTCTATGACCCTAGGTCAGGAACAGCAGGCTAATCCTCCAAATACATGGTAGTATGCACTGAATCAATCAGAGTTATCAGCTGATGGATCAATCTTAGGAGAGGATGGTTGGGACTGAATCAGAGAATGTGAATGGATTTTTGGGGATTAGGGGGATCAAAGGAAGACACTATCAGGGATGGTGCAGGGCTCCACTTAGAAAACCTATGGGAAGATTGTTTCCATATTATACAGAAAATCGAGACTGGACATGGAGGTCCCTGTGAACACATGGAAGGCCTCAGCTTTGCTTCATGGAGCTGCAGACGAAGAGGATCCAACAACTAGAGTGCTCTCAGGCTTTAGATGGCAGGTGTCAGTCCCTTCTAGTGATACCAAATAACTGTCCCTACCCACACATTACAAGGTTGTAGGCAGCTGCAGCTATTCATTCCTGTTCCCACATCCACTTTGTGTACATCCAGCCGCAGGTAATCGCTGGTTGTGGAAACGGGGGCAAATAGACGTGGACGCCGACAGCCTGCCATTGCGGTGACAGGCTTGGTGGCAGCAGCTATGCACTCGCAGCTGTCAAACCCAGCAGCAAGAATCAGTAGAATGCCACCTTGGGAGAACATACACTGAGGTTATCTGTGGCACCAGGGCTGTCCCCTGTGTCTTGACTCTTGAAGAAGACATGTTGCTTCCAACCAGCAGTAATGTAACTAGACTCAGGGTGAGGCAAGACCATGTGGAGCTGCAGAAGCAGCACCAGGATGATGTTCCCCCCAAACTTAATGGCAGAAAAAAAGAGCATGGAACGCATGCGCAGCAATCCATCCATCTGATGGCATCAGTGCTTGATCCCTCAACCTTAAAGTGTTATTAAACCCAAAAACAAAAATGTATTATACTGCAACTTGCCAGTTCATAGATGATGCAACTTTATTAGTTTTCTCTTTAGGGTATTCTTTCCTCTATTTTCACCTGGTGATCTGGTCAGTAGATCTGTTATTTTTCAACTTGCTTGTACATACCAAGTTTTCCAGCAAAAGTGTCAGTTAAAGGGTTGAGACAAACCATTTAACACTGACAAGAGTGGTTACAATGGTCAGCGTTCATTTATATAAAACCTACTGTATATCCTAAAGGGAAAATATAACTGTTGCTGTAACTGCCTAAAAAGTGTTAGCTGGAGTTCAGTCAATCTAATGACTATGAATCTTGTACTACCCTGTCTCCAGATTGGCACTGTTATTGTCCAAAAGGTGTCTCTGCTCCTTTTTCATCCGGAGTGGAGACACCCTAAGACAGGAAGTGTTACTGACCAGATCACTAGCTGAAACTTAAAGGGGGAAAAAAAAGTAAAAAAATAAATAAATAAAGCCACCACATTTAAAGCTGAATTCCAGAATTTCAGCACCTTTTGTAAAAAAATGAAGGCACGCTATGAGTGAAAAACTATGTTCACCTTTTGGGGAAAAAAATAATAAATGCACAAACAGTGGGTATAGAAAAGAATTACCCCCTTTAAAATAATCACATTTTGTTGCATTGCAGACTGTAATGAAGACAGACACAGTTTTTGTTTTATCCAGCTGTATTTACTAGTGCAAAACTTAGAACATCGAAGTGAAAGCTACAACACTGTGTCAGGAAAAAAAAAATTCAAAAACAGAATAACTGAGTTGGAAAAAAGATCACCCCCCCCTTATGTCAGTATTTTGTTGGACCACATTTTGCTTTAATTACAGCCTTTAGTCTGTTGTAATATGTCTCTACTAAGTTTGCACATCTAGACTTTGCAATATTTGCCCACTCTTCTTTGCAGAACTGCTCAAGTTCAGTTAAATTTGACTGTGACCGTTTGTGGACTGCAGTCATAAAGTCGTTTTAAAGATTTTCAATGGGGTTTAAGTCTGGGCTCTGACTAAGCCATACAAGGGCTTCCAACTTTTTCTTCTTCAACCACTGTGTGGTCATTTTTACTGTGTGCTTTAGGCCTTTGTTATGTTTGAAGGTAAACCTTCTTCCAACTGACAACTTTCTGGCAGAGGGCAGCAGATTTTCCTCAAGAATTTGATGGTATTTTGTCCCATCCATTTTTTTCTTCTATCCTGACAAGTGCTCCAGTCCCTGCTGCAGAGAAACACTCCCAAAAAAGGATAGTACCACTTCCATGCTTTACTGTAGGAATGGTGTTATTTGGACGGCAAGCACTATTTGATTTCCACCAGACATATCATTTGGTGTTGACGCCAAATAATTCAATTTTAGTCTCATCTGACCACCCTAACCGCTTGCCGACCAGCCAACGTCATTATAATGTGGCAGGTCGGCACAATCCCGTGAACCATCGTAGCTGTTTGTCGGTCCCTTTAAGTCGGATAGCAGGTGCATGCACCTGCTGCACTGTGGGGGTGCCAATGCACGTGGCCTGCGGTCGCGATGACCGCCGGCCACAGGCGATCGTGGGCACGAGAAGCAGAACAGGGACGTGTGTGTGTAATCACACAAATCCCTGTTCCGAGAGGAGAGGAGAGAGAGAGATCGTGAGTTCCTACTAGCTAGGAACCACGATCTGTAATTTCCTCCAGTTACTCCCCCCCCCCCTACAGTTAGAGCACACACTAGGGAACACAGTTAACCCCTTGATCACTCCCTAGTGTTAATCCCTTCCCTGCCAGTGACATTTACACAGTAATCAGTGCATTTTAGGGGCTAGGGGCACTGTTTGATACCATCACTATACAGTAATGCGGTCTGGGTCTCCATCGGGGGTGCAATAGCGGGGGTTTTCCACACATTATCCTCTTCATAATGGTTCCTCTTTTTTCTTTGGAGGATTAATATATATACTTTTTTATGGTTTGCACCCACCCTGACCTCTCTGCAGCAGCTGGGTTTGTTTCCTAATTTTGGCCACACTCTCGTGGCAGTTCCTGTATGCGTTTTCTTCACTTGACTGGTGTTTTTACTTGGCCTCAACGATGCTCATTCCTCTGACCTTGAATATGAATCTGACATGTGATTTTGTCTCTTTATAGAATGTCAATATAGCAGTATTATTTCGTATGAAATGCCCCTGAAGAAAGGACTCTACACAGGTCCAGAAACGCGTTGGGCTCTATACTGAAGGATTTGCATTTTTATATTTGTTTATTTGATTCTGTCCATTATATATGTAATTCTCTGCTGGTGTTGTATGCACCACATATTTTATATTAATAAATTTCATATCTTCTTTCATCAATTGTTTATCAGTTGCCTCAAAAGTTCCTAGTATTCTCTTGGGGGGTACTCCTCCTATTACACTCCCACCCCCCTACAGTTAGAACACACACTAGGGAACACAGTTAACCCCTTCCCTGCCAGTGACATTTACACAGTAATCAGTGCATTTTTATAGCGCTGATCGCTGTATAATTGTCAGTGAGCCCAAAAATGTGTCAAAAGTGTCCGATCTGTCCATAAATCTTTCCCCTATTTTGTAGACGCTATAACTTTTGCGCAAACCAATCAATATATGCTTATTGCAATTTTTATTACTAAAAATATATAGCATACATATCGGCTTAAACTGAGGAAAAAAATTGCTTTGGGGATATTTATTATAGCAAAAAGTACAAAATATTGTGGTTTTTTCAAAATTGTCGGTCTTTTTTTGTTTATAGCCCAAAAAATAAAAACCGCAGAGATGATCAAATACCACCAAAAGAAAGCTCTATTTTTGGGGAAAAAAAAGGACATCAATTTTGTTTATGTACAGCGTTGCACAACCGCGCAATTGTCAGTTGAAGTGACGCAGTGCCATATTGCAAAAAATGGCCTGGTCATTGAGCAGCCAAATCTTCCGGGGCTGAAGTGGTTAAACACACCTTGAAGATTCTGAGGCCACATGGAAAAAGGTGTTATGGTCCGATAAGACTAAAAGTGACAACTCTTGAAGAGCAAGGGTCTTCCCCTTTTTGGTGGAGCTCTGCTTTAAGAACATGAACGTTATCTAAGCTAATATACAGAACTTTGCCTAAATGAAAAGCAGTGATGAGCTCTGGCTTGTTCAGATCCTAACCCAAGCCCACCAGGAAGCTGTCATCTATATGGAGCCAATCATCTAGAGCAGGGATATGTAATTAGCAGATCTCCAGCTGGTGCAAAATTACAAGTCCCATCATGCCTCTGGGTGTCATGCTTGTGGCTGTCAGTCTTGCTATGCCTCATGGGACTTGTAGTTCTGCAACAGCTGGAGGTCTGCTAATTGCATATACATGATCTAGCGCTAAAGCATTCCCTGCTCAAGCTTATTGTATAAGTGTGGCTGCAGGGTGGGGAATGGCTTGGCCAAACATGATTGACCAGTACAGTGACAACTTCCTTGTGGGCTTGAACTAGGAACTGAACACGCCCAGCTAATCTAATGAAGAACAGAAGGCAGTAAACAAGATGATATGTTTTAATGCACCGTAGAGGTCTTGAAGATAGTAAGGAGAGAGTGGTGCAGGTCTGAAGGTGTCTGATCTGAGGTCAGAAGTACTTAAGGAAAGTGGGGGGCACTACTACTTCCTGATGTGGTAAGAGGAAAGGTGGGGAGGGGTAGAATGAGGGCTAAAGTGATAGTGTTAAAAAGGAGGAGGCGGGGGCGTGGCCTGGACATGGCGGAGTGAAGTCGAGTGGTGCTTGAGCTCCCGACTCCAGACCCAACAACTACGGCTGTTATGCTATTTTATCAGCCTTTTGCTATCCGGTCATAAGCTATAGAAAGAAAGGCAAATACAAGGGATCTGCTAAGACGTCCCCGGCGGCCCAGATCGACCGATACCTTAAGGCAAGTCCCTGGGAGGTATGGTGTCCTCTCAGAGAACAAACTCTCAGCCCTTGACGGGGATACTGGCTCTTCTAAACCCCTCACCTGGCAGGCAGTCGGGAGCCGGTCTTTCCGGGCAGCTAATGAGTGACGACGCTGACATACGAGCGCTGTTGAGAGCTCTCCCCACCAAGGCTGACATGGAAGCTCTCCCCAATAAGGCGGACATGGAGGCGCTAGTGTTAAGGGTTGAGGAACAACACCGCCGTGACCTCCAGGAGATCCGCACAGAGGTGCAAGAAATAGACGAGCGGCTGACCAGAGAGGAAGCCTCGATGGGGGTGCTGGAGACACGACTGGCACAGTTGGAGAGAACACAACAGAAGCAACAGGACCAGCTAGCAGAAGTACAGCTACATGCCGAGGATTTAGAGAACCGGAGCAGGCGCCAAAACCTAAGGCTGTGGGGAATACCTGAAGCGATGGGCCAGGAAATTCTAACTGAAACGGTGCGAGCAATCATACAGTCACTCTTGGGCGGAGACCTCCCAGCCTCCCTGGAATTCGACAGGGTGCACAGGGCACTCGGTCCCAGGCATGCAGATGTAGACCGGCTCCGTGATGTTCTCTGTCGCCTGCACAGATATACACACAAAGATATGATCTTGCGTGGGGCACGGCTCAAGGGTCCTGTGGACTTCGATGGGGCACAAATCTCAATATACCCAGATGTGTCTCGGGTGACCCTCTTGAGGAGAGCGATGCTAAAGCCTTTGCAGGAGAGACTGTGTTGAGCGGACCTGACATACAGATGGGGATTCCCTATCCAGCTGACCATCCGGAAAGAGAATGCTTCCTTCACCCTGCGGCGCCATGCCGAGCTCCCGGATCTATTTGCTTTCTTAGGTATGGAACCGTTTACATTGAGGGATTGGCTGGGTCCCCTGCCAAGCAGAGAGTTCCGTCTGGCCCCGCAGAGTGTCTCGACTGGTCTCCCTCGTCGATCCTCCAGGCGCAGGCAAAGAGAGCCCACTCCTCTGGAAAGGGGAGAACCGGAGCCGTGAGTCCCAAAGATGAACACACGTAAGTGAAAGACAGCTCGGGTTGATTGCACCAAGGGACTGTTTTATACCCTCCAGAAAGCTCACTGTTTTCGGCCCCGTTCCCCCCCGGCTGACCGATCCCCCTCGAGTCGCTCCCGGGCCTATGGGATTATCCCCCCCCTGCCCCCCTGTTGCCCTCCATGATGCGTATTGACAGTGCTGAATAAAATGCACAATGAGTGCCCATATCCCCGGACATAGACACATTGCCTCAATAGGAAGGGTTTTGCCCCATTCGTTCCAGGACTTTTTGAAGGGAGCCCCCCCCCAGGAGTACTACCATTGTTGACATTCTGAGACGTGGGGACCTCGAAAGAGACCAGGTGGATACTACCTATGGCTGCCTACATATTTATGTCTAGCATACATTCTGAACTCTTGTAACTAACCCGGAGCCTCTGGTACGCAACGCACGGCGACCCACCTACGGAATGTGATCCAGCAATTGGGAGGAGACATAGTCTAGTCGGGGAATTAAGGAATATGTATGTAGCATGTTGGTAGCACAATGTGTTTTTGGGGGTGTTGTGGGTGGGGGGCGTGGTGATTGTTCTGAAATGTAACCGATGCATGTTATCTTGCTAGGCTGTGCAGCATGGTGCTTTAGCTCCCAGAGCGCTGTTGATGGGATGCGGGAGATTACCCTGTACTTGGGGTGGTCTTTGCGCCCCCATCACCGGCGTAAAAGGCCCCCCCAAAGGGAACTCGCCCAGAGGGATGGGGTGTGTCTTAAGGAGGCAGATGGTATTGGGCTATACACCATGAAGGCATCACCAATTTGGTTGCAAGATGAAGGAGCTCTGGAGGGAGAGCAGAAATTCTGTTTAACTGCTTTTCTGGTTCCCTAAATGGTTGAATTACCCAAAGTTTTTGCCTGTAGCTGTAGGAGCTTGCTCCACTGTTGCCCCAATGGGGGCCCGCTCCTAACTGCTGCACGCCCATCTTTTGGACAGACCCTGGGGGTTCCTTTCGGGGTCCCCCCCGGAACTTGAATATCTGTCCACGAGATGGGGGTCTGGTGGGGGAAGTGGACCCTTCATGAATATCCCAGTTTGCAATTAATAATTTGCCTTACAGTTCTTATTGTTTTTGGTTTAGGCTGTTTGTGCTTTTTTTTTTCAGGTTTGGGTCTGGATAAGGAGCTCCTGACCCTGTTGTGTTTAGTCACTACCCCACATAGGAATAAACCCCCCCTGGGGCTCTGAGTGGGAGCTCTAGGGGTGTACTGAGACTTAGTCTCTCAAACGCCATAGGCGTTTTAGCTATAAGGGTTCCCTGATATATCAGGGATCCGTTCTATCACTTTTTACCTCACTACTACGTGTTTCCTTTCTATCCCCCCCTCTATATTCTTTTCCACTTTTTGCATTCTCCTCCTCGTCTATCACCCCTTGCCTAACCCTTCCCCCCCCCCCCTTTTTTTTTTCTCTCTCTGCCCCCTTCCTCCGGCCCGGCTTAGATCATGAGCCCGACGGAGCCTATCAGACTCATGTCCATTAATGTAAAGGGACTTAACACCCCGGAGAAGCGTTCCATGGTGCTAACAAACCTGAGACATGCAAAAGCCCATATATGCTTCCTCCAGGAGACCCATTTTCGAGCCGATAGAATACCGAGATTCCATGACCGTTGCTTCCCTGTTGCTTATCATGGGTGCTCCTCCGACTCCAAGTCTAAAGGGGTTAGCGCGCTGATACGATCCACGACGCCGTGGACGCTCCGTGACCAGTGGAGCGATGATGAGGGGAGAGCTCTGTTTGTGAAAGGAAAACTGGGCAGCTCTTTGGTGACCCTGGTGAACCTGTACCTCCCCAATACTGGGCAGATTGGATTCCTTGAATCCACTTTGACTAAATTGCAGGATTTTGTGGAAGGGTCAGTGATACTTGGAGGTGACCTAAATTTTCCCATGGACCTGTCCTTAGACACATCCAGACACACTTCCCAGATCTCGTATGCGGCACTCAAATGCTTAAAGAAAAACCTATATGCTTTCCAGCTGGTAGATGTGTGGAGGATCTTGAACCCAGCCCAGAGGGATTATACGTTTTATTCATACCCTCATGATTCTTACACTAGAATCAACCTTTTCTTGCTGCCCCTGTCTCTTCTTTCCAGGGTGAGATCGGCATCTATAGGGTCCATTACTTTTTCGGACCATCCCCCGGTCTGCGTGGACATTGATATCCTGCCCCCCGCTCCTCGACAATGGCAATGGAAGCTTAAAGACACCCTGATTCAAGCTCCCGAGGTGGCGGAGGAGGTGGCTAGGGAACTAAGGAACTTTTTCTCCTCTAACGTGACCCCGGACAGCGCTCCCTTGATGGTTTGGGAAGCCCACAAGTGTACCATCAGGGGAATACTAATTAAAATAGGTACTTGTCTTAAGAAGGCCAGGGCTCAGCAAACCCTTGACCTTTTGGAAAAGATAAGGGCCTTGGAATCCATTCATAAACGATCGTTAGCCACCCGGGCGCTACAGGACCTCACCACCCTGAGAAATCAACTAAGATCCCTGGCTCTAATTAGGGCCAAGGAAGTTATTGCTAAGTGCAAACGTACCTTCTATGAGCACAGTAACAAATGTGGCAAACTGTTAGCGCGGGCCTTGAGAACCCAAAGGGCCCAAACTTTTATCCCTGAGCTTATGGGAGAGAGTGGCTCAAAGGTACATACTACTGAAGAAATTGCGAACCAGTTTTGTAAGTACTATGCCTCACTGTATAAGCTTCCACGTCGATCATCAGAAAGGGAGAAATCCCTAGAAAGGAAGGCTATTCGGGAGTATATTCAAAAGTAAATCCTCCCTCGAATACCTGAGGAGGCTCTGAAGGCTATGGAAGAACCGATATCGAGCGAAGAAGTGATGCTAGCTATAGCACGAATGCAAAATGGTAAGGCACCGGGCCCTGATGTGTACTCGTTAGCATATTATAAGACTTTTGGTGATCTACTGATGCCACACTTTTTGGCAGCTTACAATGATGCCAGGGAAGGGGCGATTCCCCCAGAAGATTGCCTACGAGCTTTCATCTCCGTGATACCAAAGGAAGATAATGACCCCTTGTTATGTCAAAACTACAGGCCAATATCGCTGCTCAATGTGGACCTAAAGATCTTTCCAAAGGTCCTCTCCACAAGGTTGTTGGAGTGGATCCCTTCACTTGTACACTCGGACCAGGTGGGCTTTGTACCCTTAAGGGAGGCGAGGGACAACACCACAAAGGCAATCAACCTTATTCATGCCGCAAAAATGCAGGGAACCCCAAAGTTGCTCCTCTCAACTGACGCCGAAAAGGCGTTCGATAGGGTGCACTGGCCTTTTCTGATTGAGACCCTTCATCACGTAGGCCTAGGCCAGCGGATGATGAACTGGATAAATGCGATCTATTCCAGACCCTCAGCCCAAGTCAAAGTAAATGGCCAGCTATCCTCCCCTTTTGGTATAACTAATGGGACATGGCAGGGCTGCCCCTTATCCCCATTGATATTTATCTTGTCCTTGGAACCTTTCCTACGTACGGTGAGAGACAATCCTAACATATCGGGAATAAATCTAAGTGAATCCCTGGCCCCTAAAATAGCAGCTTTTGCTGATGACCTTTTTTTCATATCTAACCCACTAGTTTCTATACCAAACCTAAAGTCGGAACTGCAGAAATATGGTACGCTGTCCTTTTTTAAAATCAATTTCCAGAAATCGGAAGCGTTAAATATAACCATGCCGGTCTCTCTGAACAACCTGCTACGAGCAGACTTTCCCTTTAAATGGGCGAGTTCCTCAATTAAATATTTGGGTATCCGCCTGGCTAGCAAGACAGAGGATATCTTTTCCCTAAACTTTCCCCCCCTTTTGATGGATATCAAAAAAGATTTACAGAAGTGGCAGACGGGCATGTTTTCCTGGTTTGGACGATGTAGCATAATAAAGTTGAACATTATGCATCCAATATTGTATCATCCTCAGGCACTCCCTATTAGGATCCCAAATGCCTTTCTGAGGGCAGCTAACCGAGCATTGGTCATGTTCGTCTGGGCCAGGAAGCCTCCACGTCTGGCACAGTCGATTTTACGCTTACCAAAAATGCTAGGGGGAATAGCACTCCCGGATGTTACCCTGTATCACGCAGCATGCCACTTGACGAGAATCGTTGATTGGTGTCGCCGTGGGGCATTAAAACAATGTATCCAAATAGAGTGGCACCTATCAGAGATGGACTTGGATGGCCTGCCTTGGTGCCAGAAAAACCTTCCTGAACGTGTAACTAGACATCCCACGGTAGGAGAGACATGGCGAATAGCTCAAAAAATCTTTCGTGAGCATCCGATAGCGCCCACCCCCTCTCCACTTACTCCGGTAATCGGGAACCCTGACTTTAGCCCGGGATTGAGCGATCCCAGACTTCAAAAGCTGAAGGGGAGCGACAGAAGTAAACTTCGCCACTTCACCAAGAATGGAAAGTGGATGACAAGGGAAAACATCATGAATGACCCTCTATTGGTAAGCCTCTCCTTCTGGCATAAGCTCCAATTGGCGCACTTTATTAAGTCGCAGCCCACTCCGGCGCCCTTCTTAAGACTCTTGACTTCTTTTGAGACTCTTTGCTCAGAACAAGAGCCAGTGCATCATGCTATCTCATTAATGTACCAACTCCTGATCATGCCCCCCCCAGGGGTACAGACCTCCTTATATAGCCAAGTGGGAGCGAGACCTGGGTATAGTGCTATCTGAGAGACAAGTGGAGAGAATTCTTCTCTTCACGTTTAAAACATCGATATGTGCCAATCAACAGGAGGCGGGGTTTAAAGTGCTGTCACAATGGTACTATACCCCAGTTAGGTTACACCGGATGTTCCCGCAGAGTTCGGATCTGTGTTGGAGGTGTGGGGAGGAGGCTATCGCTCTTCTCCACAACTTTTGGTCTTGTAGGCTTCTGACACCTTTCTGGAATGAGGTCCATCGCATCACACAGAAGTTCACAGATCGAGAGCTGCCCAGGAGTCCAGAGTTTTTCTTAATACACCATCACAAAATACCGACTAAGTCATACAGGAAGTCAATCCTGCCCCTGCTGGTCACGGTAGCGAAAAGCTGTATCCCCCTGCTCTGGAAGCGAACAGAGCCCCCGGGAGCGGCAATGTGGTTGAAGAGGGTTGGTGAGGTATACAACATGAAGGATCTTGCGGCAACCGAAATGGGACTCAGAGAGCAGCTCCTCAAGAAGTGGTTCTATTGGCTCGAATTTTTCCACTCCGAAGAGTTTGCAAGGCTGGTGGCATAAAATTCTAGACAGGGGTCTACACGGGAGGAACATAAATAAGGGTAGAAAGATTTCGCGCATAAAATCTATCATAAAAACTATAAATCACATCAGATAAAAATAATGTGCGGGTGTGCAAGACAAAACTAAAATCCAGCTCAGAGAAATCATAAAAATTCATCAATCGGAAAAAGTGTTAAAAATTCATAAATCCCAATATTGAATCAAAAAGGGAAACTGCAATAAATGTGCAAAAATACAAAAATGTGCAATAAATGTGCAAAACTGCAAAAACCAAAGTGCAGGATAATTCAAATGGATGAATATAGCAATGGAAAAGTTCATAGGAAATGGATAGTGACCGCTGGGATAAAATGGATAAAGAGAAGCAGTTGTAGATGATACTAATGTTCTTCTTCATATAACAACTGCCAGCTCAGACAGGCTCTCTAGACTCTCACCTTAAACAAAGAAATAGCAGGCATCGATGTATATCTTTAAATGTTGTACATTGTAGCATACAGATATGGTGATGACTGTATTCCCCTCTGCTTCTGACAGGCACCTATTGAAATAAAAAGGGGGGATTTTTCCACCTGGGCTGCACCAGCCCGGTGGGAGGAAGGGGAGGAGAGAGGAGGCCTCTGATGGTGTAGTATTTCAAGTATAATATTTATTAGGTAATATAGCGAGTGGTCTCTTACATAAAAACAGGTTAAAATTGCATAGAAACAGAAGGAGCGGCGTCCGAGGCGCTTCCTTACGTGACTTCCGGTAAAGTCTGCTCTCTGCCACGCCCTACGCGTTACGTCCCCGCTCGTGACTTCAACTGGGGAACGTAACGCGTAGGGCGTGGCAGAGAGCTTACTTTACCGGAAGTCACGTAAGGAGGCGCCTCGGACGCCGCTCCTTCTGTTTCTATGCAATTTTAACCTGTTTTTATGTAAGAGACCACTCGCTATATTACCTAATAAATATTATACTTGAAATACTACACCATCAGAGGCCTCCTCTCTCCTCCCACTGGGCTGGTGCAGCCCAGGTGGAAAAATCCCCCCTTTTTATTTCAATAGGTGCCTGTCAGAAGCAGAGGGGAATACAGTCATCACCATATCTGTATGCTACAATGTACAACATTTAAAGATATACATCGATGCCTGCTATTTCTTTGTTTAAGGTGAGAGTCTAGAGAGCCTGTCTGAGCTGGCAGTTGTTATATGAAGAAGAACATTAGTATCATCTACAACTGCATCTCTTTATCCATTTTATCCCAGCGGTCACTATCCATTTCCTATGAACTTTTCTATTGTCATATTTATGAACTTTTCCATTGCTATATTCATCCATTTGAATTATCCTGCACTTTGGTTTTTGCAGTTTTGCACATTTATTGCACATTTTTGTATTTTTGCACATTTATTGCAGTTTCCCTTTTTGATTCAATATTGGGATTGATGAATTTTTATGATTTCTCAGAGCTGGATTTTAGTTTTGTTGTCTTGCACACCCGCACATTATTTTTATCTGATGTGATTTATAGTTTTTATGATAGATTTTATGCGCAAAATCTTTCCACCCTTATTTAGCTTTCGAGTGCAATGTGTACACTTGTCGATTTCGCTGCAATCGATATAGATATCATCATAATTATCACCCATTGTAAGTTTATACATTAAGTTATTTATTTTGTGATTGTCACCACATTCACCTCTTATCTCACTTAAGCGCGAAGGATCATAGCATTTACACGTGAGGAACACTGTAAAAACCGATGGCATGGCTGGAGGAACTGGCACACGAACTTTGTCATCCCAGTCTTAGTCCATAGGGTTCCATATGGAGTTGGTCAACCCTTTTAACAGCTTCAACTCGTTTGGGAAGGCTGTCGACAAGGTTTAGGAGTGTGTCTGAAAATGTTTTACCATGCTTCCAGAAGCACAGTTGTGAGGTCAGGCACTGATGTTGAACAAGGCCTGGCTTTCAGTCTCTGCTCTAATCCCAAGAGGTGTTCTATCAGGTTGGGAGGCTCCATGCAGGCCAGTTAAATTCCTCAAACTCACCCATGTCTCTATGGACCTTGCTTTGTGCATTGGTCCAAACCATTTGGTGAAGGGGGATTATGGCGTGTGCTTGTGTTTCAGGGGTTGGATGTGGCCCCTTGGTTCCAGTGAAGGGAACTCAAGGCATCAGCATACCAAGGCATTCAACAATTTCATTCACTCAACTTCGTAGGAACATGTTGGAACAGGAAGGGGCCATTTCAAAGCCGACTTAGCAAACAAGGTCCATGAAGACATGGACGAGAAAGTTTGGGGTGGAGGAACTTGACTGGCCTGCACAGAGTCCTGACCTCAACCTGATATTCATCCCAAAGGTGTTCTCAGAGCAGGGATTGCAAGCCAGGCCTTCTCATCCAACATTACCTCACAAATGCACTTTTGGAAGAACAGTCACACTCCTAAACCTAGTGAACAACTTTCCCAGAAAACTTGAAGCCGTTATAGCTGCATAGGATGGGCCAACTTAATACTGAACCCTAAAGACTAAGACTGTTAATGTGCATGTAAAGGCAGGCATCCCAATAATTGACAATATATTGTACACACACACACACACACACACTTTGTCAGCAACCCCAGTGCCTTCCCCTGCAGCCACAGTGAAATCTGAACTTTCAAATGGCAACATACTGTACATCTTTAATGTGGAAGACAATTGGTCCCCATTATATAAAATAAAGTGCCATGATAGGGAGTATGCCTGCTGCAATGAAAATACATGCCACAGCAGGGAGAAAAAAAAAAAAATATTGGGACACCATCAGCTTATGTAAGTGGCAACTGGCCACTGAAGGCAACACAGTGGAAGACTCCTCCTCAGGCTAGGGACCTTGGCAAAAACCTTTGAGATGGAAGGGCCTACAACTGGGATACCAACAAGAGTTGGTCAGATGTGCAATTGTTCTCAAGAGGGAAAAGACCCAACTCCATCCCCATTCTATTAAATACCCACCAATATTGCACTTGTCAACCCCTTATGTCCTTGTTGCCAGAGATTTATTCATGGAACTCTGAATTTGAGCTATAGACTAAAGCAGACCCGTATAATCATGGACATGTCTTACTTTCCACTGCCAGGGTGGAATGTGACCAGGGTCTAATCTATATTGCGCCATACAGGCATTTTTCTTTATTCATCTAACCTCATAGAATAGAAATATCTGCTCTGCACACTAAAAGGCATTTTGTTCTCTCAAGAGTAAGCTTCCCTGTATCAACTCTGTTTTACCATGTGCACCAGAAAAAAAAAAAAAAAAAAAAAAAACACCCTTTCTGTAGATAACCCCTCCTTAACCAGTTACTGACCACCCTATAGCACTTACTGCTACAGAGCAGCCGAATAGTACATGATCCTGCACTTCTGGGTATTAAGTGCTGTGATGCTACGCTGGCACCTGGTGATCTTTCTGTAAAAAAGGCAGATTGCATCTGTCAGTAAGGAAGGCATTGATCCTGCAAACCATGGACTGGGACCCATGACTTCCTCTAGTCAAAGCACCTCCCCCAATGTAGTAAAACACCAGCTAGGCACAGTTAACCACTTCCCAGCCAGCGTCAGTACACCAACAGTGTATAGTTTGTAGATGCTAGAAATTTTGAACAAAATGAACACTTCATTAGGATTTCTACTAAAAATACGTAGCAGAATACAAATTGGGATTACATTTTACGAACAAATTTAGTTTTGCTGGATAGGTTTTATAGAGGGGGGGGGGGAGCAAAAACCTAACATGTACTAGGCTTTATTCAACATTAGGTCTGGTTTTATTGCTGCGATAGCTTTTACTCACCCCTCCCAATTTTCTGTTCATGGGAGGGGGGATAACTTAAGGTTTACCTTAAAGCATGAAGGTCCAAAAACCCAGACCTGATGAAATTAAAAAGGCAGCCAACTTTCTTAAAAAAAAAAACGGGTAAATTTTATTTTGTATTCAGGCGTCCCAGCAGTCTGTTACATAAGAACCTTAAAATGTCTAAAACTATTTACAAAGTCAGCAGCATTCATGCCTGGATTGGCAGTTTCATAAAAAGTGCAAAAGTGTTAGCCGTCGTGTTCATGACTGTTTACTGGGAAGTTAGACTTGCAGCCAGTTCTGTAATAAGTAGAGACATCAGCTGGGGATGTGTACTGATTTTCATCAGCTTGCTGCTGGCGTACTTATTCCTCACAGCCTGAGGACCAAAATATAAAAAAAAAAAAAAAGGCATTAGTACAGCAATACTGCAGAAACAAATAAAAGCAAACTTGTTTTGGCTAGAGTAGAGACTATAGGACTTGTAACAGGTGATGGGGTGGGGGGGTTGGGGGACTTTTTACTGATAGACCCCAAGTTCAGTGGTCAGGATCAGTGGGGGACACTTATGGGCAATTGTCAGTTTTTGGGTTTTAAAGGTGAAAGCACAGAAAATTTATCTTATATGGCAAAGTTGAGCACCAACTGGGAAAAGCCACTTTGCCCCAAGTGTCAGTAGTCTGATCAGGGACAATTCAGTGACTGAATGTCATAAGATCCTTTTGTCTGTTGAGGAAGAGATTCCATCATCCCTTTAAAAGATTGGAAAGTGGATGCATAGTCCCTATCCAGGGCAGCCAGCATGCCTTCTGTCAGAACCTAGTTGTGAGGATATGCAGAGGGAACCCAGGTCGCTTGCCCCCTCTCAGGCAGACTCTGGGTCTAATATAGAAGGAGAGGAGGATTCCTCCAGGGGGTCCAGGTAGTTGGATGATGTGGGAGGGACTTACTTTAAGCAATCTATGACACTTTAACACTATAGTTGAGTGCCTGCAATCTTCACACAACTCTAATTTCCAAACTACCATTTAAATCAGTTACCCAAGTAATAATCAACAAGAAAGCCTGCATTTTAACACTTGGAAGTTATGCATGGTTTTTGGATGATCCAGCAAGTCACTTACCACATGCTTTGTCCGATTCTGGTTGACTTTAGTTACATTTTTAGCCATATGTTTTATGATCAGAGTCAGATCTTCCTCTGTGTAGCCAGTGTAGTGGTGCTGTGTGGATCCCTGGAAAGTCCACAAAAGCAATTAGTATCCAATATAATGGACACACACACACACACACACACACACACTTTTCCATGTCCTTGTGGCTGATCTACCTTCACCGACTATGCTATCCATGTTCTGAGCTCTGTAGTACCCTGCTGAAAAACTTATTGCCCTGTGGTTTCCTGTTTGCAAGACCACTGGCTGCCATTCCTCCTGTACCCTCAGCCCCCAGTCTGTGCCACCCATGGAGCAGGTGTCCCTTCTCTCCTCCCTGCCAGTCACCACACACACACACACGTGCAGACTGGGATCGTTAATCAGAACTCATCTGGATGACAGGGGGGGGGTCTTGGGCTGTGACAGGTATTGTATGTGAAATACCAATCATAACATCCTGCAATTGCCAGTGCACTGTTCCAATGCCAGCAGGGAGGTGGGACATAACAGCGATCAGTATTTCACATACAATACCTTTCACAGCCCAAGATCCCTGCTGTGTCATCTGGACGAGTTCTGATGATACTGCTCTGCGCTGGTGGTCACTGATTGCTGTAATTCAGTATTGGAAATATTCTTCCTCCAGCTTTGATCTTTCAAACAGCAGATTACAGTGTGTATAATATGGATATGTCTACAGTTAAGCAATAATTAACACATTGCCCTTACTTGCTTTATGTAATCTCCTGTTGTGGCTGGAGGGGAGAGAACAGACATGCTTTGCATTTATAAGGCTGTAACCCATCTAGCATATTGTGTGCTACTGAGTAGTATGGTGGGAGAATGAGGCGTCGTGTTTTTGTTGTTTGGAGGTATGAGAAGATGT